>NC_079193.1:335490035-335752535 GCF_029499605.1 Hyla sarda
CCAATCTTAGTGTTCTCTGGCAAATGCCAACCGTCCTGCACAGTGTTGGGCAGTAAGCACAACCCCCACCTGCGGACATCGGGCTCTCATACCACCGTTTGAGTGGACACATGCACATTTGTGGCCTGCTGGAGGTCATTTTGCAGGGCTCTGGCAGTGCTCCTTCTTGCACAAAGGCAGTAGTAGCGGTCCTGCTACTGGGTTGTTGCCCTCCTACAGCCTCCTCCACATCTCCTGATGTACTGGCCTGTCTCCGTAGTGCCTCCATGCTCTGGACACTACGCTGACAGACACAGCAAACCCTCTTGCCACAGCTCACATTGATGTGCCATCCTGGATGAGCTGCACTACCTGAACCACTTGTGTGGGTTGTAGACTCAGTCTCATGCTACCACTAGAGTGGAAGCACCGCCAGCATTTAAAAGTGACCTAAACATCAGCCAGGAAGCATAGGAACTGATAAGTGGTCTGTGGTCACCACCTGCAGAACCACTCCTTTATTGGGGGTGTCTTGCTAATTGCCTATAATTTCCACCTGTTGTCTGTTCCATTTGCACAACAGCATGTAAAATTGATTGTCGATCAGTGTAGCTTCCTGAGTGGACAGTGTGATTTCACAGAAGTGTCATTGACTTGGAGTTACATTGTGTTGTTTAAGTGTTCCCTTTTATTTTTTTGAGCAGTGTGTTCGTGTATATATGTTCCAGCATAACTTCCAAACGGCTGGAGATATATCAGTGAAACTTTATAAAACTGTTAACCCTTATGCGTTACGCAAGACTACACATCTGATGGTGTTACTCTGGGGCTGCAGAGATCGCCTGGAACTTTTAGGGTAGGGTCACACGTAATGGACAGTTTCTGACATGGACAGAGGTGTCAGCAGAGAGCACTGTGGTCAGGCAGAAAGGAAATTCAGAAAGAAAAGAACTTCCACTGTAGTATACAGCAGCTCATAAGTACTGGAAGGATTAAGATTTTTTTTTTTAATAGAAGTCATTTAAAAAAATCTTTTTAACTTTCTCGCACCAGTTGTTTAAAAAAAAAAACAGGGTAAGGCTCTGTGTGTATAGAGGGAGATCTATCGATGGAGCAGTCATCTGGGTCCGCCTACATCATTAGTCCTCCTATGGCAGTGTTTTTTCAACCATGGCGTCTCCAGCAAAACTACAACTCCCAGCATGCCCGGACAGCCTTCGGCTGTCCGGGCATGCTGGGAGTTGCAGTTTTGCAACAACTGAAGGCACCCTGGTGTGTTCTAGAGCAAATTACAGTTTGTTGTGATAACTGGGCCTGTCTCTAATTCATGCTGGCCGTAGTTCAGGCAGAGTGAATTGACAGATTCCCTTTGAGTCTGCTTATCTAAAGAAATGGCCATTCATGGTGTCAGGCCTAGACTGCAAATTAAGATTTCTATACCCGTCAGTACTCACCGTCATCGCCCATTGTAATACAGTCTTAGAGAGTGGCCAATGAATTTGCTACATGGACGGTCTACCTACGGAGCCCAGCATCAGCTGACAGTGCGCTCACAACATACGGGGATACCGGAGGATACAGTAGTGTGTGGGCCACGGTCGGACCTTGCAGACCTAAAACAATAAAAAAAAATTATAAATTTATATATAAAACACAGAAATGTTCATTACAATTCAAACATAGGCCCAGAATTATCAAAAGTGAAGTGACTTTCCCACAGCAGCCAATCACAGCACAGCTAACGCGCTCTGGTAAAGTGAAAGCTGAGCTGTGATTGGTCGCTGTGGAAAAATCTCTCCACTTTTCCCCTCACAGTTTGATAGATCTGGGCTATAATGTATATAGATGTAATTGAACAGAATTACCTTTATATCAAGGAAAGGAGAACCTTAACTTCTATAATAAAAGGGATTGCACTATAAACTAATGCCTGTGGCTGTCCGGGCATGCTGGGAGTTGTAGTTTTGCAAGACCTGGAGGCACCCTGGTTGGGAAATATAGCTATAAACAAGGGCTGAGCACTAGGGATCGACCGATTATAAAACCGGGGATGGGGGAGGCAATGGGGCAGCAGTGGTGGTTGGACTAAGGACAGGCAGGGGGAGAGAAGCGGGCGGCGGTCTCTGGCCCCGCAAAAGGCGCTGCTGTTCATTGATTTAAAGCGCCCGCTTTAAATCAATGATCTGCAGCCACTTCTTCAGGGCCCGGGGGGGTGTGCGGGGGGGGGGGTTGGTGGAGAAATAACCGATAACTTATACCGGAATATCGGTATAAGTTATCGGCTATCGGCCTGAAAGGCCCCAGATTATCGGTATCGGCCCCCCCAAAAAAAAAAAACGATATCGGTCGATCCTTACTGAGTACTGTGGTGCAGTAAAACTTATCCCCTATCAATGGGGTGGATGTCCGACAGCTGGTAACCCCAGCGATCTCCTTCACGGCACCCCAGCATTCCCCAGGAAGGGAGCGTGTCAACACTGTCGTCCGTCGTCCCTCCTCCCCCGTGCGAAGCGGCGCCTGACACACCCCCTCTAAGTATGGGTGAGCAGAAGATACCAGATACCCCAGTGCTCAGACTTCCCGGCGATCTGACACTTTTTTCCTATCCTTTGGATAAGAGATAAGTTTTACACTACTCCTATAAATGCGTCTATCTACAAGTGGGTGTTTTGGCGAGGGTGCTCGGTGTCAGACCCTGTTGACCAGACAGTGATGGCCTTTCCTGAGGGACGGTCATCAATGAAAACATTTTTACAGGTCAAAAGATTTTATCAGTCGGGGTCTGAGTGTTCAGACCCAGACCAATCAGTAGAATGAATGGCAAGAGATTTGCGCTGACGAATATAGATGAGCGAAGTTACAGTGATTCGATTCGTCATGAACTTCTCAGCTCGGCAGTTGCTGATTTTAGCATAAATTAGTTCAGCTTTCAGGTGCTCTGATGGGCTGGAGACTCTCTCCTAGGACTGTATCCACCTTTTCCAGCCCACCGGAGCACCTGAAGTCAGCAACCGCCGAGCCGGGAGGTTATTGACAAATCAAATTACTTTAACTTCACTCATCTCTACTGACTAACTCTGATAGAACAAGCGTGTCTCTCCCCACTCTGTGTCTATGTGAACAGAATGGTCCCTTAGACTTACAATAGGAGTCCATACAGGTCACATGACACAGAACCGGGAGAGAACAAGTGCACACATCTCCCCTCTAGTTCTCGTGATTGGTCAGGGTCTGAATACTAAGTCCACGGCTGATCAAAACTTTTCAGCCCAACTACCTATTGCAATGTTTCCCAACCAGTGTGCCTCCGGCTTTTTCAAAACCACAACTCCCAGCATGCCTGGACAACCAAAGGCTGGTTGGCAAACACTGACCTAATGTATATGGTGGGGGCCTATTGACTTTTCCCTTGACAGCAGATGTTGAGATGAGAAGGACCAGGACAGTATTTCCCAACCAGGGTTCCTCCAGCTGTTGCAAAACTACAACTCCTAGCATTCCTGGTCAGCCAATTGCTGTCTGTTGTTCATACAATGCAATACATTTCAGTGGAGTATTAAAGGGGTTATTCAGGAAAAAACTTTTTTTTTTTTTTATTATATATATATCAACTGGCTCCAGAAAGTTAAACAGATTTGTAAATTACTTCTATTAAAAAATCTTAATCCTTTCAGTACTTATGAGCTTCTGAAGTTAAGGTTGTTCTTTTCTGGCTAAGTGCTCTCTGATGACACGTGTCTCAGGAACCGCCCAGTTTAGAAGAAAATCCCCATAGAAAAGCTCTTCTGAACTGGGCGGTTCCCGAGACAGGTGTCATAAGAGAGCACTTAGAAAGAAAAGAACAACTCAACTTCAGAAGCTCATAAGTACTGAAAGGATTAAGATTTTTTAATATAAGTAACTTACAAATCTGTTTAACTTTCTGGAGCCAGTTGATATATAAAAAAAAAGTTTTTCCTGGATAACCCCTTTAAATATGCAAGTAATGGATTTTTCTGCTGCGTATGTGAGAGCATATTGTGGATTTTCAGCATCTACATATCATATCCTGAATTTGCAATGGAAAAGGTAAAATCGGTAGCAAGATTGTGTGAATTATGTCGGTAATATGCGACAAAATACACAGAAGAAGAAAAAACAATAATAATTCTCAGAGGGAATCGTCACTCAACTTTCCCAGATTCCGAACAACAATTCTACCTATTTCAGCCACTGCAAATCCCAATACTGTAATGAACAGGATGGTCCCATAGACTTACATTATCAGTCATTACAGGTCATGTGACACAGAGCCAGGAGAGGACGCAGCTCGCTCTTGTGTTTGGTCTGGGTCTAAACACTGAGACCCCAACTGAACAAAACTTTTAATATATGTCTCTCCAACATATAATTTTTTTTTTCTTTCATTGACGACAGGTACCATTTTAGCTGGCCGACTAACTAACGTAGTGTTTCCCATCCAGTGTGCCTCCAGCTGTTGCAAAACCACAACTCCCAGCATGCCCGGACAGCCAAAGGCTGGTTGGGAAACACTGTGTATGGTGGGGTGCTTCTTGACCTTTCCCTTGACAGCAGATGTATAGAAGAGAAGGATCAGGCCAGTGTTTCCCAACCAGGGTGCCTCCAGCTGTTGCAAAACTACAACTCTCAGCATGCCCGGACAGCCAACGGCTGTCCGGGCATGCTGAGAGTTGTAGTTTTGCAACAGCTGGAGGCACCCTGGTTGGGAAACACCGGATCAGGCAGTTGGATTTCAACAGCCCAATAAGGCTGCATTCACACCATGTTTTTGCAATACAGTTTCCGTATCAGGTTTTTGATGAAAAACGGATTCATCAGAACCGGACTAAACTGTATCAAAACGTGTGTACAAATTTTAACTTGTATACGGTTTAAAAAATGATGCCCGTTTTTTTAAGAAATCCGTTTTTTTTAAAGAAAAAAACGTAAATGTTTTTAACTTTTCACTCCATTATGAATAAAGTTTCAAAGGAACTGTATTGCAAAAACGTGGTGTGAACCCAGCCCAATAAGGCAGCATTCAGATATAGCAGAAATGTTGCTAATTTCCACAGTGCATCCTGTTTATACAATACAAAACATTTCAATAGGGTTTTAAATACAATAAATGATGGATTGTTCAACGGCGTATGTGAGGGCATATTGTGGATTTTCAGTATCTACCTATCCTATCCTGGATTAGCAACGCAAAAGGTCAAATCGGTAGCAAGATCCTGTGAATTATGACGGTAAAATGCGCCAAAATATACAGAAAAAAAATCCCAACCTTAAAGGGGTACTCCGGTGAAAACCTTTTCTCTTTTAAATCAACTAGTGGCAGAAAGTTAAACATATTTGTAAATTACTTCTATTAAAAAAATCTTAATCCTTCCTGTACTTATTAGCTGCTGAATACTACAGAGGAAATTCCTTTCTTTTTGGAATGCTCTCTGATGACATCACGACCACAGTTCTCTCTGCTGACGTTATTATAATAATAATAACGCTTTATTTATTGTTGTCCTTAGTGGGATTTGAACCCAAGTCCCCAGCACTGCAAGGCAGCAGTGCTAACCACTGAGCCACCATGCTGCCCTTAGCATACATCTGCTATGCATGGTTGCTAAAATGGACAGAGAGGTCAGCAGAGAGCACTGTGCTCGTGATGTCATCAGTGTTCCAAAAAGAAAGGAATTTCCTCTGTAGCACTCAGCAGCTAATAAGTACTGGAAGGATTAAGATTTTTTAATAGAAGTAATTTACAAATATGTTTAACTTTCTGCCACCAGTTGATTTAAAAGAAAAAAAGGTTTTCACCGGAGTACCCCTTTAAAATTACCAGAGGGAATCATCGCCCAACTTTCCTAGATTCCAAATAACACTTCTACCTTTTCCATCAGCTGCACATCCCTAGACTGTAACGCCTGTTGCTAAAAAAAAAATAAAAAAAAAATAAAGAAAAAATAAAACAAGGGTGAAAGAGAAGTCAAGGACGTACACAGAAAGCGTTGTTTTTGGTAGGAACAAAAGTGCAAAACAAAAGAAAGGAAAAGTCCTAAAAAAAAAATAATAATAATAATAATTTAAAAAAAAGCCCCTGATCTAATAGGATGACAGAGAGAAGAGTCACTTCTGGGGAGTTGACACCCCCCTCCCCCCGATCTACAGTCACAACAAATACACAGGGTGAGATGTATACACAGAGATACAGTGCTGGAGGCTAAAGGGTTAACCCCTCCGGCGCTGTGGTACCCCCTCAAGGTGAGATCCCCCCTCCCTATTACCAGCTGCAAGTGCTGCTCCTCCGTCTGCGGCTCAGTCTGCACACTGCACGGCTGCCTTCATTCACAGCCAGGGAAAGCAGGAAGTAGGCGGGACTAGTCGAATACCGATTTCATTCTGAAAAGGTTCTATGTGCCTGGCAGAGCGCCGATGTGCGGAGCGGCCGCCCGGGAGCTGTCACCGTGTTGTCCCAGTTTTATTACTGTATTAAATACACAAGTGCACTGTTGTATAACCAAGTATTGGTCCCTCACAAACGCATAAGATTAATGCAGAACCGACAGGTCAACTGAGCTCTCAGGCAGTGTTTCCCAAGCAGGGTGCCTCCAGCTGTTGCAAAATTACAACCCCACGCCAAAGGCTGTCCGGGCATGCTGGGAGTTGCAGTTTTAGGCCCCTTTCACACCACAGGTATCATCCTGTAATAAAAAAAAAAATGCAGGAGATTCAATGAAAAAATCCCTCTTAAGGCGCCGGTTTTCCCAATTAATTCACTTAGGCAGATATTCATACAAAATGAAACTTTTTTTTTTATATAACTGTTTATTTATATATTTTGTAAATAATTTTACAATATGACATTCAGAAAAAAGAAAAAACATATTCCGAAGACATATACAAGAAAAAAGATTTGGCATTCCAATCTGAGGAAGGGTTCCAACCCGAAACGCGTCATTGGTCTACTAATAAAAAGTTTCATTTTGTATGAATATCTGCCTAAGTGAATTATTTGGGAGAACCAGCGCCTAAAGGGGGATTTTTTCATTGAACCTCCTGCACCTCTCGTGGACAGTCCTTCATCTGTTTCCACTCCCCTATGGCATCGCAGCACTCACGAATTCTCTTCATTTACCCTGTACACAATTTGTTGGGGTCATATGCACATTTTATTGTGCTCAAGGTGAGCACAATACTAGCTTTTTAACATTCATGATTTTGTACTTAAAGGAGTACTCTGGTGCAGAGTATTCCTGCTCTGTCCTGCCCGGGCTGCAAATGAAATGAAAATAAACCATCTCTCACCTTCCTGGGTTCCCGCGGAGCACCACTACAGCTGATCGGTCCTCCGGTCCATCCTCTTCATACTTCCGTGTGTAACGAAGCGTCACATGGCGCTCAGCCTATTATGGGCCGAGGCAGGTGAGTGATGGTTTATTTTCATTTTTTTTTTGTAGCCCGGGCAGGACGGAGCAGGAGTAAACTGCACCAGAGTACTCCTTTAAGGATAATGTACTAGGTGCCTTGTGTGGCTCTTCTTTGTTTTCCGTTTTTACTACTGTCAGTTATTTTTGCCGGCACAAAAGACGGTGCATGCACTAGTTTTTGGTCCGGCAAAAAAAATAAATTGGTGAAAAACCGGACGTTAAAGTTTAACATTGAAGTCTATGGGAGATGATTAGCAGCTGATATTATTCTGCTATAACCATGTGTAACTATTATTCATGTTGATTGATTATGACTTGTCAATTCATATGATTTTACAGTCTTTGCATGAATATAGTATAGAAGTATGTGATGCGCCCGATAAATCACAAAACTTCTTTGTAAGGCTGGGTCCACACTACGTTTTGTCCCATACGGGAGCGCATACGGCAGGGGGGAGCTAAAAGCTCGCGCTCCCGTATGTCACCGTATGCGCTCCCGTATGTCATTCATTTCAATGAGCCGACCGGAGTGAAACGTTCGGTCCGGTCAGCTCATTTTTGCGCCGTATGCGCTTTTACAACCGGACCAAAAACCGTGGTTGACCACAGTTTTAGGTCCGGTTGTAAAAGCGCATACGGCGCAAAAATGAGCCGACCGGACCGAACGTTTCACTCCGGTCGGCTCATTGAAATGAACGACATACGGGAGCGCATACGGTAACATACGGGAGCGCGAGCTTTTAGCTCCCCCCTGCCGTATGCGCTCCCGTATGGGACAAAACGTAGTGTGGACCCAGCCTTATTCAAGTGTGTGGGAGAGATGTTTTTGATACACATTCTGCGATATTCTTTTTATTAGATCACTGCTGGGACCCTTTGAGTATATTGCTGCTTTCCCAAAAATTGATAAGAGACTGTGTTGATAATAGTGTCTCTATAAACTTTTTCGCAGCCTCCTGCTAATTAAAGGGGTACTCAGAGGGGGAAAAAAATGTTTTCAGATCAGTAAGAGGAGAAAGACGGGCACTGCCCATGCGCACAGTGGTGTCAGACAGTTGAAGTGAGCGCTTGCGCTCTGTACAGAAATGTCGGTTGGCGCTTACATATGAAAGATAAGGGGCGCATGCGCTGGGACCTGTGTGTCAATCACACAGCTGTATTAGTGCTAGTGTACAGGGGATAGCCATGGTGTCCGCGGGGCATAGCGAACCCCTGGCCATGCCTATCCGACTGTCAGTGGCAGCATATAAAAGTGTTTTTTGAGCTAATAAAAGCCATAATAAGAGGGATAAAGGTAAAGCTGGAGACATATTTTACACACCATACACACCATGGTTAAGTTATATGCCCCAAACCTCATGACAGTTGCGCTGTAATCCTTCCAGTACTTATCAGCTGCTGTATGCTCCACAGGAAGTTGTGTATTTCTTTCCAGTCTGACCACAGTGCTCTCTGCTGACACCTCTGTCCATGTCAGGAACTGTCCAGAGTAGGAGCAAAACCCCATAGCAAACCTTTTCTGCTACATACAGTTTCTGAAATGGACAGAGGTGTCAGCAGAGAGCACTGTGGTCAGACTTAAAAGAATCACAGTTTTAGACAGGCACCTCGCTCCACAAGGGGCGTGGCTTTACTGTGAGGGTGTGGCCTTACAAAGGAGGGGCATGGCCTCAACACATTGCACCAAAAGGTGCCAACATTGAGGTATTTTAAGACTTCAAGTTGGTATAAAATTTAGATCTAAAACTGGGACCAGACAGTCTATGGCTGCGTTCACATAATGTTTTAGACCTTCCTTCAGGATGTATGTCAGAATGCTTCCAAAATGGGAACCTGCTGTAGAGCCTGACATGCCCATTGACTTTAAAGGGCTAAACAAAGTCACACAGAAAACATGGACTATTGGAAAATGGACCCTGCAAGCAGAGCCAGATACACCTCTCTAAGGTGAATGGTGGCCTACCAACTCTCCACCAACAGATAATGTCGGAGAAGAGAAGGGTTGGGCATGTTGGATTTTCACCACCGACCCAATTGTTCAGAGCTCTCTGCCTGTGGCTTACCCCTCAACTTCTAATAGCCAACATATGTAAGTTCAGCCTTGCCGTACAGTGGTAGGCTTCAGTCACACTGTCGTTGTGATATGGCAATGCGATGTCCGTCAGGAAACCCGGGGAGAATAGTGGGAGAAAAAATACATCATGCAACGTCTTTTTCTTCTGCTACTCCCGAAAAATAAAAACAACTGCGCCCGATGGAACCCATAATAGTAAATGGGAGACGTTGTTACCCGTTGTGCCCCATCCAGATTAACTACCGTAAAGACAAAAAAAAAAAGTAAAAAGTGCCTGACGGACGATCTCAGACGGGGCACAACGGCAGTGTGAAAGTAGCCTAATATGTATGGGGAGGTCCAAAGAGATAAGTGTCATTTAGTCAACAGTTATTTAAAATGTATGGCCACCTTAAAGGGGTACTCCGTCCCTAGACACCTTATCTCCTTGGATAGGGGATAAGGTGTCTAGTCACTTGCATTAAGGGGGTGTGGTGTGACATCATGAGGGGGCGGGGCATTGACATCACAAACTGCCAACCCCTATTTCGTGAGTGATCAGGCACGGAGAAAGCTTCAGCTCTGTGCTGCAGATGACTAGGGGGCTGCAGGAGAGATCGCGGGGGTCCCAGGGGCGGGACCCCTGCATTCAGACATCTTATCCCCTATCCTTTGTATAGGGGATAAGATATCTAGGTGCGAGTACCCTTTTAATATGTTTGTCTGACAGATTCTGTTGAGATGAGTCGTGATCGGAAGAAGTCATCACAGTGGTCCGAGATGGAACGAGAAGATGACCAAAGAGGACAACTTAGGCTGCTTTCACACTATGAAAAGTACCCATTATATAATGCCCGTTATAAAATAGCGGGCGATCGCGGGGTTAAACGGCCATTAGAAAATCCCTGACGCATTTTAGCTGGAAATCTGCTCAGTATAAAGCATCATTCTCATTTGAAAAAAACTTTTCACATGTCATCTAGACACATTAGAAGTTTACAGGGGTGTAGAAATGAATAAAAAATACTTGTCCAAGGGACTAAAACGCAGCACAACCTACTTGTCCTTCATGATGATCCACTAGTCCTGGCACACAAAATAGTTTATAAGGTCTTTACTAGTTTATTTAGTTTTTGCGCATCTGTTTTATTTTTTTTCTCCTCGCCCTATAATAGCCATAACACTCGTTATTTTACGGTCTGCAGACCCTTTCATTTTTCCATCACACATGCTCTGAAACAAAAAAATTATAATTTGTGCCGTAAAATAGAAAAAAAATGCAACTATTTGGAGGTTTTCTTTTTTAGCTATTCACATTGTGGTCAAACTAACATGTTATTTTGATACTTTAGGTCGCCCTGATTACAGCAATACCAAATTTGTTTAGTTTCCGTCATGTTTTACTACAGTCACTGGACATAACAGGTCTGTAATCACTATAAGGGTGCGTTCACACACTAGTAGCTAGCAGCGACTTACCGGACAGTCCGCAAATCTGACACTAATTGCGAACTGCGGACCCATTTAAATCAATGGTAGCGTAACTCGCAGCGGGCAACCCGCGCTAGTAATAGCATGTGAACGCACCCTTAGGGTGCGTTCACACTGAGTTATTCAAGAGGAATTTACTCGAGTAATTCCTCTTGAATTCTCCGCTCCAAATGAATCCACATCTCCTCTGCCCATTAAATTTAATGTTTTTTCCGCTGTCCTGTTCACACTGCGGAAATTCTGCTAGCAGAATTCCGATGCTGAATTCCTTTCCGCTTGAAGAAAGAACATGTTAATTTTTCAAGCGGAATCCGCGAGCAGAATCCAGTAGAGGTCAATGGTAAAAAAAAATTCTGCCCGACATCGCTTTCAAGCGGAATTCGAGCGGAATTCAGGAAAGTAGATGAAATAGCCTCCTCCTTCCTTCCTCTTCATTCCATCTGCGCTTGAATTTCGCATGATGGATAAAATGACAGAAGGCAACAATTTCCTGACCGAAATTATTCCTCATGAATTCCTCAGTGTGAACACTGAGGAATATAGAAAAATCCTCGTGTAAAAATTCTGCTGCGGAATTAGTTTTTTTTCGCGCAAAATTTGCACAAAAATCATGTATAATTAACACGCAATTCCATGCGGAATATAGGAGGAAACTGTTTTGTTTTTTTTGTTTGTTTTTTTTGCTGGACTACAACCACCAATTGGAATTTTTCCTTTTTATTTATTTATTTTTCGTGCATAATTTCCGCACAAATTCCATGCAAATTTTGAGCAAATACAGTGCAGAAACTATTTCAAGCGGAAAAATCTTCTGTTCTTGCCTCGGGCGCAAAAGGAGCTAGCTACTATCTCCTCGTGAAATCCAGGCATTCGGGAATAAAAGCCAACAGTAACTTCTTATACGAGAATATCCACATCTGACATCACTTCCTGTTTCCTGTCCTATGTGCTCTCACTTAAAGGGGAAGAGATGAGGAAATCCAGCTATGTCCCTTCCAGTTTAAAGGTAATACAACCAGGTCCCCGTTCTATCATTAGCCTCCTGGAGTAAGGTTCCCGCCTCCCCATTTATCCCTCTTATTTCTTTTGATAGAACGCCTGTTCACGTGTTTGAATGGAAGAGCGAGGAAGAGGAGGAGGAGGAGGAGGGAGATTTGTTTTAGCTGCAGTCTGCACGGTCCTGGCTAAGAAGACAACAAAGAGCAGGTTAGGACAATAAAAAGCTCGATAGTCCTGTCTATTAGAGCTCAGCCACCCCTTCACTACTGTACAGAACAACTCCTGAGATTCCACAGACTCCGAAAGTAAGTGTATATGTATGTGCCAGTGTTTCCCAACCAGGGCGCCTCCAGCTGTTGCAAAACTACAACTCCCAGCATGCCCGGACAGCCTTTGGCTGTCCGGGCATGCTGGGAGTTGAAGTTTTGCAACAGCTGGAGGCACCCTGGTTGGGAAAAACTGGTATGTGCAAATGTCTGTGAAGGAGATTGATCATGCTCCGTAGTATATATATATATTTTTTTTGCGTAAAAAAAAAAAAAAAGGCACAAGTATTTGTGCATGTGCGACTTTTCTATACATGCTGCGACTTTTAGATTTTCGCTTATTCCAAAGCACATTTCTGATTTATTTATTTTTTTTACTTTGCATTGGTCATGTATTTATGAAATGTGATAGTCGCTATTTATGAAGAAAAAAAAAAAAGTCACATCTTCATTTAAAAGTCGCAAATGTATTCCAGGTCCAACCTGGCTTACAGAAAGAGCAGACGTCTGCAGAATGGGAAATTGACACCCACTTTAACAACTGTTCTTGTTCTGCATCATGAAACAAAGCTACTACATTAAAGGAGAACTCCAGACCGTAAAAATTGTCCCCCATAGTGCCGGCAGTAAAAAAATGAAGATTTACATACCTTCCTCCGGTAACCGGCTCCGGTCTCCGCCGCAATCCACTTCCTGGTTGTCGGTGGTCGGATGAATCAGCCAATCACCAGCCGCAGCGCAGTCCGACTCGGCCGGCGATAGGCTGAGCGGCATTGTGACGTTTTCGGCCCCGGCCGCAGGTGCCGGTGTAGTGAAGAATTTTGTGTCCTGAAGCGTTCTCACACTGCCGCTTCATCCGACCACCGGCAACCAGGAAGTGGATTGCGGCGGAGACCGGAGCCGGTTACCGGAGGCCCCCGGGGGAGCGGAGGAAGGTACCGTATTTATTGGGGGTATACCACGCACCGGCCTATAACACGCACCCTCATTTTACCAAGGATATTTGGGTAAAAAAAGTTTTTTACCCAAATATCCTTGGTAAAATGAGGGTGCGTGTGTGCGCGTGTATACCCCGATACACCCCCAGGAAAGGCAGGGGGAGAGAGGCAGTCGCTGCCCGCTTCTCTCCCCCTGCCTTTCCTGGGGTCTAGAGTCCTGCTGCCGGCCCTTCTCTCCCCCTGGCTATCGGCGCCGCTGCCCGTTCTGTCCCCCTGATTATCGGTGCCGGCGCCGATAGCCAGGGGGAGAGAAGCGGCGCCGACAGCCAGGGGGAGAGAAGGGGCAGCGGCACCCATTGCCGGCGCCGCTGCCCCGTTGCCTCCCCCCATCCCCGGTGGCATAATTACCTGGGTCGGGTCCGCGCTGCTGCAGGCCTCCAGCGTGCGTCCCCTGCGTCGTTGCTATGCACGGCGCGGCGCACTGACGTCATGCGCCGTGCAGCGCAAAGCAACGACGCCGGGGATGCACGCCGGAGGCCTATGGGGCGCCGGCACCGATAGTCAGGGGGACAGAACGGGCAGCGGCGCCGATAGCCAGGGGGAGAGAAGGGGCGGCAGCAGCGCTCTAGACCCCAGGAAAGGCAGGGGGAGAGAATCGGGCAGCGACGGCCTCTCTCCCCCTGCCTTTCCTGGGGGTGTATCGGCGTATAACACGCACATAGACTTTAGGCTAAAAATTTTAGCCTAAAAAGTGCGTGTTATACGCTGATAAATACGGTATGTAAATCTTAATTTTTTTTTTTACTGCCGGCACTATGGGGGACAATTTTTATGGTCTGGAGTTCTCCTTTAATGTGTGGTCTCCCGGTACCGTATTGCATACCGTACCTTGTATGGTGGTCCCCAAAGTCAGAGTTACTACGTTCAGGTCGGGTCCCCCAGGTGCGACAGCCCCTAGTCGTCTCCTCTTTCTCAAATTTTATAATGTTTATGTGTACATATTTAATAATGTATATATTTAACCTAATGCATATTAGTATACTTACCTCGGTGGCGTCGCAGGACCTTCGGTCATGTGACTATGTTAATTCCTCTATGGTAGGATGGAGGACCTTTTGGAGGTCCTTGGGTCACATGTTTACCCATAACTCTTTGTACAGAAGATTGACAGTTGTTATGGACCAGTGAGCTTTAGTCCAGCCCCTGCCCATATAAGGGAGCTGTAGCCAATTATCGCTCTCTTGGGTTGCTGCTCTTGTGGATGCCGGATTAGCAGGATGGATCTGCGCAACTTTCAAAGACAAGCTAGTCCAGAAACCTGCTGGCCTCAGCCTCAAACTAAACGGTGAGTCCTAAACTAAATCCCCGCTAAAGCTAGTGTGACTACTGGACCTCAACTAAATCCCCTAAATCCAGTGGAACAGCGCATATCAGTCTACGGATTTTAAAATGTTTAAGGTCCCAACCACTGTCAATCTCTAAGAGACTTTGCCTGTATAGAGACTGTTCCGGTTATGAAGCTTGCATAAAATCTTCAGTAAAAATTCCTACTGTTTTCAGCAAACTCTCCGGTTGTGGACATTCAATTATTCCATACCTCCCTATCGCTCTTGTGAAGGGTGGTTGGTAGGACAAGCATTGCAGAGGACCCCTCACCATGGCGTCACGAATAGAAAGGGTTAATCAGACACCCTTTAATTACCACACAGCTACACCCCATATACCCTACTATACAGGCTATCACAAATGTTAATGTTAATTATAGAAAACATTTATTATATAACTAATAACTCTTAAGGTTGAAAATACACACTGCACACCTTGTTAATTTTAGGACACGTACATGCTGGTGTACCCATTAAATTTTAAAATTAATGTTGTGTTAAAATAGAATAAGGCACCAAATAGATGTGTAAGAATTTTTACAGGCTACATAAATAACCCGTATGTGAAACTAAAATTTTTCCTTTACAAAAAGAAAAAAAAAAAGAAACATCCATAGTAATACAGCTTCATGCACACAGGGCCGGATCATCATTGGGGCTCATGGAGCGCCTGCTCCGGGCCCCTTTTCTGCAGGGGGCCCCCGTCACATTCGGAACATCCCTGTGTCCCAAAAATTCTTTTCAGGACACAAGGATGTTACCTCTCTGCGGCCCTGCGTTAACTTTAAAAACGCAGGGGCCGCTGAGAGGTAGCACACGCAGGGACGTCACTGACGTCCCTGCGTGCGCCCATAGGAGAAGAGTGGAGCAGTGAGGAGGAGAGTTTTCCACTGGAGTACCCCTATAATCTAGTACATGCACCAACCCAAAGGATAAAAAAGGATAAAATAAACATAAGAACCTTACATGGCAACAAGATAACTGTAGTTCATTCCTGCAAATCCAAGTTCCAGTCAATACTGCAACCAATAAGTATTTACTCCTTTTTTTACAGTTGACATTCCTATTGCATCTCCTTATTGTCTCCTTTACAAGATGAAGGGAACCTTCACAAGTCATCCAATGAAGATGGACAAAAAAAGGAAAGAACTGACTGAAAGTATATTCAACATCACCATAGAGATTCTCTACCTACTGACTGGAGAGGTGAGGGTCGTCTCGTTTTAACACCACATGACAGACTGGAGTATGGGAAGTCTTTGGGATTCTGGGAATGTATAAAATGATGTCAGTATTCTTCCCCATACACAGGATTACACATTAATGAAGAAGATGTCTAATGACCATATGAGCCCCATCATGCAGCCTCCGCCTCAAGCACTGATACATGAGAGACACAATGATCGGAAGATACTAAGACTTACCCAGAAGATGATGGAACTGCTAACCGGGGAGGTGAGACCTGCTGGGAAGTTATATAAGGGATAATGTATATGAATGATGACTGTATGATCGTGTGCGTCAGGTTCCTATAAGGTGTGAGGATGTCAGCGTCTATTTCACCATGGAGGAGTGGGAGTATTTAGAGGAGCACAATGATCTGTACGAGTACATCATAATGGAGAATCAGCAGACCCTCATGTCACCAGGTGAGAGGAGCCTTTCATTTATAGTAAAGAAATGTCATTTTTAGGATCACCAGGAAACATCCATCATCTGGTGATCACATATCAACATTATATTCGGTCGCAATGTTTCCAACAGATGGAATCGGTAAGAGAAATCCATCGGGGAGATGTTCCATTCGGCCGTCTTCGCAGGATTGTGTAGCCAGAAATTTGGATTTCAGAGAGGCTGATCAGGTAGATACATATGAGGTCTTACCTTACAGCTCATCAAATTCTCCAGTGTTAATTGTTTTTATTATTACTTATTACAAAGGGTGACTGAGGATTTGGGGGAATCCCCTGTATCTGCAGTGGTGACCAACATTATGGACAAATTCATAGTTTGCAACATTGCTTTCACTGCTGGTTGCATCCAGTTCACCTCTCATGGGCTCAAATTAAATCCCTGATCCTTTGGACGCAGCCTTTTTATTCTTCTGTCGATTTTGTTCACATTTTCTGGCCTTTTCTGCTTTTTATTTTTATATTTTTAAATAGTCTTTATAAAACTTTATATTCCATATTACAATTTCTAATCAATTCAGAGTTAACAATTGCACAAAAACGGAAAACAACACACATTTTAAAAACATTCTCATATCCAAAGCCTTAAAGGGGTACTCCACCCTAGACATCCAAAGGATAGGGGATAAGATGTCTGATCATGGGGGTCTCGCTGCTGGGGACACCGCAATCTCTCCATCAGCACCCCGAGTCATCACTGCACGGAGCAAAGTTTGCTCCGTGCATGATGTCTGACGATACAGGGGCCGGAGTATCATGACATCACGGCTCTGCCCCTTGTGATGTCACACCCTGCCCCCTCAATGCAAGTCTATGGAAGGGGGCGTGACGGCTGTCATGCCCCCTCCAATAGACATGAATGGAGAGGACGTGGTGTGACATCACGTCTCCAGTCCCGTAAACAAAGATGTTTCCGAGACTGGAGACACAGCCCCGCATAGAATGCAGGTGAGATGGAGACGCGGGCCCCTCGCGATCAGACATCTTATCCCCTATGATAAGATGTATTTGGCTGGAATACCCCTTTAATTCCTGTCTAAATTGCAATAAAAAAAAAAAATCTCTTGAAAGTCACACATTTCATCATAATATTTGGGGGCATTTACTTAGATATGTGTGATGTAGTTCGTTTATTTATTTTTAATTTTTTTGCTTGACTGCGCCAAATAAAAAATTGCTGGGCATTTGATAAATTTTGTGCAGGTCACATTTTCTGAAATGTCACTCTTCACATACACCAAAAACCTAAGCTAAGTCTTTTTTTTTTTAAGTGTAAACCAAAAAGTCTAAAAAATTGCCCGAGGTGCAGTGCTGCACCAAAACAGCTCTAAAAACAATGATAATGTACCCAATATCCCTAAAAACAAGTGTGAAAAATAATAAAACTGTCTTTAACCAGTAGTCCTAAAAAATAATCCCCCAAAAAACTTTTCCAAATTGGGGCTTTGTGCTGGGAGTTGTAGTTTAGCAACAGCTACAGGCACCCTGGTTGGGAAACACTACTAAAAACCTTCCTTTGAAGTTGTACATCTTATTCTGTTCCACTTATTCTACCAGGAGGCGGAATCTGATTTTACAGCCACGGCGGAGGCTTCTGTGATGGTTGAGCCAAAGCTTGAGGAGAGGGAAATTCCTGTAGATAAGATCCTCGGTGAGTAAGAATCATGAAATGCACAAGCTTCATATATGCAATGCAGTACGTTAGTGATTAGAGCGTTACTGTAAAAAAAAAAAGCTTTTGACATGTCATGCAGAAATGTCAAAAGTTTTGATTGGTTGGGGTCTCAGTGCTGAGACCACCACTGTTCAATAGATAAAGCCAGATGATAAGCTCCCTGGCTCAGTGCTCAATCCGTCATATTGCCTGGGGTTCTGCTCTGCTTTCAAGGGGTACTCCAGTGAAAAACGTTATTTTTTTAATCAACTGGTGCCAGAAAGAAAGTTAAGCAGATTTGTAAATTACTTATATTTAAATATCTTAACCCTTCCAGAACTTATCAGCTGCTGTATGCTCCAGAGGAAGTTGTGTAGTTCTTTTCTGTGCTCTCTGCTGACACCTATGTCCATGTCAGGAACTGTCCAGAGCAGGATAGGTTTGCTATGGGGATTTGCTCCTGCTCTGGACAGTTTTTGAGACAGGCATAGGTGTCCACAGAGAGCACTGTGGTCAGACAGAAAATACATTTTAAAAGAAAAGGACTTTCTGTGGAGTATACAGCAGCTGATAAGTACTGGAAGGATTAAGATTTTTAAATAGAAATAATTTACAAATCTGTTAAACTTTCTCGCACCAGTTGATTTAAAGAATTTTTTTTCACTGGAGTACCCCTTTAAAACCATTTAGAGAGGTGCTTTACTGCAGCTACACAGACCATTGAAAACCAATAGCCTAAAGGGGACTCATTGACTTTTATGAGAGTGCAGACAGGGGGAGAGGGGAGCCTTATCTACCAACTATTGTGAATGGTGAGGAAAGTGTTATTTATACATAGCATCCACAGTTCAGTGTAATCCAACCTGTCATGATAAAATGGAACTGCAGAGCTTTTTTTGGGGATACAGAAGAGGAAGCTTCACCCTATTTTTAGGCTTAGGGCTCATACACATTGCCGTTGTGCTCTGGTAAATGGAGCTCCGTCGGCTAGTCCATAGGAACTTAACTCCAGTAAAATACTGGATCCCAGACGGATCGTTCAAGACAATAGGCTCAGTCTGGACCCAGTGGTATCAGTTGTGCTGCCACCCGTTTTGGATCTGTCTGGCACAATAAAAGGAGCCAGAAGGGGGTGGAGCACGACGACAATGTGAAACTAGCCTTTAAAACCTTAAAGGGGAACAAATTTGTAAATTACTTTTATGTAAAAATCTCAATCCTTTCAGTACTTCTTAGCAGCTGTATGCTACAGAGGAAATTCTATTCTTTTTGAATTTCTTTTTTGTCTGACCACAGTGCTCTCTGCTGACCCCTCTGTCCGTGTCAGGAACTGTCCAGAGCAGCATAGGTTTTCTATGGGCATTTTCTCCTGCTCTGGACAGTTCCTGATAAGGGCATCAGGTGTCAGCGGAGAGCACTTGTGGACAAGACAAAAAAGAAATTCAAAAATAAATTTTTTTTCTGTTAAGAATACCACTTTAAAGAGTAGCTCCCACCATCCTATTTTTTTTTTTTTGTTGCTAGCCCGTTATCCCCCCCCACCCCCGCTACGGCACTAGCCCGTTCCCTCCTCCCCCCCCCCCCCGCCCTGCATACCCCGCTCCCTCATTACACTTGCAGTTACTGCAGAGTCCGGCAGCGGGCGTGCAGGGACAGCGGCGGCGATGTGCGGGAGGAGTGGCCTCCCAGCCAGTTGCCGGGGAGCCAATGCGCTCGCTCCCGCCTGTCTGATTGACAGGCAGGGAGCGAGTGCAGCCTAAATGAAAAAGGACTGACTGCCACTCCAAAATCAGTCCTATTTCAGTGGCCGGTTTTTAAATGTAAATTAAACCTTTTTAATGAAAAAAAATAAATAAATAAAAGTATATTAGAGATATGTTGTAGTACATAAGTACTACAACATATCAAAAAATAAAGTTGGTGACAGTGCCCATTTAAGGACCAAGCCCATTTTGACCTTAGAGGGGTACTCCGGTGGAAAACATATTTTTTTTTCCTTTTTTCTTTTTTTAATCAACTGGTGCCAGAAAGTTAAACAGATTTGTAAATTACTTCTATTAAAAAATCTTAATCCTTCCAGTACTTATTAGCTGCTGAATACTACAGAGGAAATTCTTTTCTTTTTGGAACACAGAGCTCTCTGCTGACATCACGGGCACAGTGCTCTCTGCTGACATCATGACCACAGTGCTCTCTGCTGACTTCTCTGTCCATTTTAAGAACTGTCCAGAGAAGGAGAAAATCCCCATAGAAAACATATGCTGCTCTGGACAGTTCCTAAAATGGACAGAGAGGTCAGCAGAGAGCACTGTGTTCCAAAAAGGTGAGATGCAGCCAGACAGCTAGGACCCTGACTTATCCCAGGGCGGAAGGCTGCTATACACCTTAGATAGTTGGCCTCACACGTCTAATTCGGCGGGTTCAGCTAACATCAGTCTACGGCAGTGTTTCCCAAGCCTTTGGCTGTCCGGGCATGCTGAGAGTTGTAGTTTTGCAACAGCTGGAGGCACCCTGCTTGGAAAGCACTGATGTGACGTGTTTTTTACTGCACAATATTCAGAGTGTCTTTTCTTAATGGTTTATTTGTTATAACTTTAACTCGAAGCTTTATAAATAGCTTTTTTTATTCCTAGAAAATGAGTGCACTGAGGGCTCAGAAGAACCTCTTGTTTTATCCATAGGTTGTCAAATTGAAGACAACAATAAAACACAAGATACTCCTGAAGAACACCCCTATAACACAAACTGGGCCTCAGTCCTTCACAACAGAGATGTGTTATCCGGCCATCCCTATTGTGATGAAACTTCGGATCAGTCAAAGATGGCTACACAAAGTTTAGGCCTCCGAGATGGGAGAGTATTTCCATGTTCAGTATGTGGGAAACATTTCATACAGGAATCGGATCTTATCATACATGAGCACAGTCACTCCGGGGAGAAGCCATCTACAGGTTCACAATATTTGGAATGTTTCCCTTCTAAAACCAAACTGTGGGTTCCTGAGATAATTCACACAGGAACAAAACCCTATTCATGTTCAGAATGTGGAAAATGTTTTTCAAAGAAAGCGAATCTGCTTATCCACGGGCGCAGTCACACCGGAGAGAAACCATTTTCATGTTCCAAATGTGGAAAATGCTTTTCACAGAAATTCAAACTGGTCGTACATGAGCGCCGTCACACTGGAGAGAAGCCATTTTCATGCCCTGAATGTGGGAAATGTTTTACCAGTAAATCTGTTCTCGTTCAACACGAGCGCATTCACACAGGGGAGAAGCCGTTCTCATGTCCAGAATGTGGGAAATGTTTTACCAGGAAATCTGTTCTTATTGTACATGAGCGCAGTCATACAGGGGAGAAGCCATTCCTATGTACCGAATGTGGAAAATGTTTTATTACGAAAGCCATTCTTAATGAACATCAGAGAATTCACACAGGAGAGAAGCCATTCTCATGTTTAGCATGTGGGAAAAATTTTACACAGAAATCAAAACTTAATCTACATCAAAAAGTTCACCCGTGTGCAACCTAGTTTTTTAAGAGGACCGAGCTTTTGAACCCAAGATGAGAAGAAGTGACTACATACCCCTAGTTAAAACCTGTCATTAGTTTCATGCTGTGCTAAATAAAAGTCACAGGGGGGTACACACTTAAAATATAACTTTTAATCAGACACGTTCTAAAAGCATAGGCCCCACAACAAAATTAAGCCAGTATGGTAATTGGACACCAGATCTGTGATATGCAATACACACCGTGTATGGATGAGGTGTGTATTGTATAGAGGGATAGGGTCTAGAAGAGCAGGGTACACAATTATTTGGTCACCCTAGTAATCCCTGTCGGGGAGATGTGGTGAGGTCTACCCCTGCTCCCACAGGGACCGTCGGAGCACTCGCCCTAGAAAGGGCGACCCCTGCCCCGATCTACCCCTTGGACTACACCCTAGAAATCCCTATTAGTAAATAATAGCCCTTGTTCTGGTGTACCCGACGCGTTTCAACCACATCGGTGGGTTCATCAGGGGTTAACCAGGCAAGATACAGTACAAGGATAAATATTATCAATAATTAAACTAATTACAAAAATAGAAAGATGTAAATGGTAGGGAAAAAGTGGAACCGTGAGCGCACATGTAGCTGGAGCACCTATGCGGTTTATGCAATAATGGTGCTAACACTTTTACTTATTACTCGGGTACACCAGAACAAGGGCTATTATTTACTAATAGGGATTTCTAGGGTGTAGTCCAAGGGGTAGATCGGGGCAGGGGTCGCCCTTTCTAGGGCGAGTGCTCCGACGGTCCCTGTGGGAGCAGGGGTAGACCTCACCACATCTCCCCGACAGGGATTACTAGGGTGACCAAATAATTGTGTACCCTGCTCTTCTAGACCCTATCCCTCTATACAATACACACCTCATCCATACACGGTGTGTATTGCATATCACAGATCTGGTGTCCAATTACCATACTGGCTTAATTTTGTTGTGGGGCCTATGCTTTTAGAACGTGTCTGATTAAAAGTTATATTTTAAGTGTGTACCCCCCTGTGACTTCTATTTTCTCTCTGGTACTGTCACACATCCCCTAGTGGACTAACTGTGAATCATGTGCTAAATAAAGACTAAGATGCAGGATGTATTTTTAAACCATTTTTGTATCTCTTATGCTGTTTATAGGGACACTACTGTCCGAAGGGGGGATTTATTAATTAATTTATTTATTTTAAACTCAATATTTATGAAAAAAATAAACATTATTGTCATATTTTTTTCTATTTTACTATTTGGACATTTTTACTTAGGAGTATATTCATTTGTGTTGCCAAGGTTTAGACATTAACCACTTAAAGGGGTACTCCACTGGAAACATTTTTTTTTTAATCAACTGGTGCCAGAAAGTTAAAAAGATTTGTAAATTACTTCTATTTAAAAATCTTAATCCTTCCAGTACTTATCAGCTGCTATATGCTCCTGACACCTCTGTCCATTTTAGGAACTGTCCAGAGCAGGAGAGGTTTCCTATGGGGATTTGCTCCTACTCTGCACAGTTCCTAAAATGGACAGAAGTGTCAGCAGAGAGCACTGTGGTCAGACTGAAAGGAAATTCAAAAGGAAAAGAACTTCCTGTGGAGCATACAGCAGCTGGTAAGTACTGGAAGGGCTAAAAAATTTTAAATAAAGATTATTTACAAATCTGGTTAACTTTCTGGCACCAATTGATAAAAAATAAAATGTTTTCCAGTGGAACACCCCTTTAATGGAGGAGGGGGGGGGGGGGGGTAATCACAGCCGCCCGAAGCCTTGTACAGCTGGCATTCTGAACATTAATGGTTGCCAGACCCCAAACATCTTATCATGCATATAAGATGTCTAGGGGCAGAGTACCCCTTTAAGGACACAGCCAAATTTCATTTTTGCATTTTCTTTTTTTCCTTCTCTCCTTTTAAGAGGCATAACTCTTTTATTCTTCCATTTACAGACCCATTTGAGGGCGGAAATTCATGAGGAAACTGCAAGTTATAGGGGTCAGAAGATGACAATTTTTAAACATATACATTTTCCTGCATGTAGTTAAGATTTTTTCCAGAAGTCCGACAAAATCCAACCTATATAAGTAGGGTATCATTTTAACCGTATGGACCTACAGAATAAACATAAGGTGTCATTTTTACCGAAAAATGTACTGTGTAGAAACGGAAGCCCCCAAAAGTTACAAAATGGCATTGTTTCTTTCAATTTTATCGCACAATGATTTTATTTTTCCATTTTGCCATAGATTTCTGGGTAAAATGACTGACGTCATTACAAAGTAGAATTGGTGGCACAAAAAAAGCCATTATATGGATTTTTAGGTGCAAAATTGAATGAGTTATGATTTTTAAAAAGTAAGGAGGAAAAAAACGAAAGTGCAAAAAACGCTAAAAAGCTTGGTCCTTAAGGGGTTAAAATGATACCCAACTTATACAGGTTTGATTTTGCTTGACTTCTGCCAAAAAAATTATAACTGTTTGCACCAAAATTAGTACATTTAAAATTGTCCTCTTCTGACTTTTTTTTTTTTTTAATTTTCCTTATACAGGGATGTGAGGGCTAATTTTCTGCACCGTGATCTGTAGTTTTTATTAGTAAAAAAATGTTGCGCCGTGATCTGTAGTTTTTATCAGTAACATTTTTGTTGTGATTGGACTTTTTGATGGCTTTTTATAAAAAAAAAAAACATTTTTGTAGGGTCTACAACGTGACGAAAAATATGCAATTTTGGACTTTATTTCATTTCATTTTTATTTTTATTTTTTTTTACGTATACGCCATGGACTGTGCGGTTTAACTAACATTATATTTTTATAATTTGGACATATGTTTGCACATATGTTTGTTTATTTTTGATAACTTACAGGAAAAGGAAAAAAAACACCAATTTAGTATCCAGTAAGAAGACATTTATTCTTGGTTTTACCACTAGATGTCACTGTGCTTACATGCATACAGCTCATGTAGTTATAGTATTCGAGCACTAGTGGTCACTGTTGTATGCATATACTAGAACAGTGGTCTTCAACCTGCGGACCTCCAGATGTTGCAAAACTACAACTCCCAGCATGCCCGGACAGCCGTTGGCTGTCCGGGCATGCTGGGAGTTGTAGTTTTGCAACTTCTGGAGGTCCGCAGGTTGGAGACCACTGTACTAGAAGATCATTGAGACAGAAGAATTCAGAACACTGAAATATTTCATTTTTAGCAGGATTAAGAAGAGAATTGATTTTGGAGAAAAAAAAATACAGGATTCTATAAATATAGCCTATAGAACAGTCAAGTAGGTATCAACGATCAATGACAATTTTTTGATAAGATTTAAAAAACCCTCATATAATGGCAACTCGCTCCAAAGCAGCATAGTCAGTAATGCATCCTTACACCAAACAGTATCAATTCATGTAATTTTACTTAACCTGTTCACTAAGAAGTTGCACTTAGTACCGAAAAGTGAGCAAAAATTTACATAAGGGGGAGATTTATCAAAATGAAAGGAAAAGTTTCCCAGTTGCCCATAGCAACCAATCAGATGGCTTCTTTCATTTTGCAGAGGCCTTGTTAAAAAAGAAAGAAGCGAGCTGATTGGTTGCTATGGGCAACTCAGCAACTTTTTCTCTGGTCAGGTTTTGATAAATCTCCCCCCCCCAATGTGTGCATTCTCCTTTTTTCACCACAAAATGTCCTCAAGGTGCTTAAAGGGGTAATCCGGTGGAAAACTTTTTTTTAATGAACTGGTGCCAGAAAGTTAAAGGAGTAGTCCAGTGGTGATTCAGTGGTGAGCAACTTATCCCCTATCCTAAGGATAGGGGATAAGTTGCAGATCGCGGGGGTCCGACCCCTGGGGCCCCCCGCGATCTCCTGTACGGAGCCCCGACAGCCCGCTGGAAGGGGGCGTGTCGACCTCCGCACGAGGCGGCGGCCGACACGCCCCCTCAATACAACTCTATGGCAGAGCCGAAGCGCTGCCTTCTGCAATCTCCGGCTCTGCCATAGAGATGTATTGAGGGGGCGTGTCGGCCGCCGCCTCGTGCGGGGGTCGACACCCGCTATCTCGGCGGAGAGCCGGGGCCCCGTACAGAGAGATCGCAGGGGGCCCCAGCGGTCGGACCCCCCGCGATCTCAAACTTATCCCCTATCCTTAGGATAGGGGATAAGTTTTTCACCACTGGACTACCCCTTTAAACAGATTTATAAATCTTTACACTTCCAGTACTTTTTAACAGCTGTATGCTACAGAGGAAATTATTTTTTCTTTTTGAATTTCTTTTTTGTCTTGTCCACAGTGCTCTATGCTGACACCTGATGCCTGTATCAGGAACTGTCCAGAGCAGGAGAAAATCCCCATAGCAAACCTATGCGGCTCTGGACAGTTCCTGACACGGACAGAGGGGTCAGCAGAGAGCACTGTGGACAACACAAAAAAGAAATTCAAAAAGAACAGAATTTCTTCTGTAGTATACAGCTGCTAAAAAGTACTGGAAGGATAAAGATTTTTTAATAGAAGTAATTTACAAATCTGTTTAACTTTCTGGCACCAGTTGACTTATAAAGACCTAAAAAAAAAAGTAAGTATCAATCTGGAGTGGTTCAAGGGGAGAAAGTACAATGTCCATGAACTAGGGAATCGGTTCTGAATCACCCATAATACTAATATTAAACACTTTTAAAAATCTGCAATATTATGTCACTTTACATACAGTGTATATATATATATATATATATATATATATATATATATATATATATATATATTTATTTTCTCCTCTGGGTTAGTATCGGTAATCAATGACTGTGATTAAGTCTGGTAATTGAATGGCATGAATAGGTTTCCATTACATTGCACATGTGACCACTGGGTCGCTACATAACCCATCAAGATGTCCAATGAGCCATCTGTGATGTATGGCTGAGTGGCCCATATACATTTGGCAGCATTCAAGGCATTGCCTCTATATTTTGCATGATAATTGGCCAGTTTAAGATGACCTTAAAGGGGTACTCTGCTGGAAAACGTTTTTTTTTTTGTTTTTTTTAATCAACTGGTACCAGAAAGTTCAACAGATTTGTAAATTACTTCTATTTAAAAATCTTAATTCTTCCTGTACTTATCAGCTGCTGTGTGCTCCAGTGAAAGTTGTGTAGTTCTTTCCAGTCTGACCACAGTGCTCTCTGCTGACACCTCTGTCCATAGCAGGATAGGTTTGCTATG
Source organism: Hyla sarda (assembly GCF_029499605.1). Classification (NCBI taxonomy): domain Eukaryota; kingdom Metazoa; phylum Chordata; class Amphibia; order Anura; family Hylidae; genus Hyla; species Hyla sarda. Next base: position 335,516,665 of record NC_079193.1, read on the forward strand.
AGGATCGGCTCCTGCTGTTTAAAATCTGTTTAACTTTCTGGCACCAGTTGATTTAAAAAAAATGGGGTCCATTGGTGATCCGGTAATTTTACAGGAATTTAGCAGAGAAAAAAAAATGCCGCTACATGCAGACACACTGAAGTGATGTACGAGTCGCCGCGCATGCACGGTGTACTTGAACACATGGTGGATACTCCTCCTGCTCTATGAGCTAGGCTGCGAACTGCCGCGATGTGAGAGTATACTGCGCATGCACGTGACGACTTGCACATTGCAGCGTGTCTGCTCGTACTGGCATATTGCTGCTCCAAGCAGGCACCTGTAAAGGCAGCATACAGTGGTCCTTCAGCGGCGGGTCCGCTGCGAAATACGCGCTGTAAATCCGCTCGTCTGAACGTACCCTTAGGGGGGCTATTCACACGGCCGAATTTCCGCTCATCCACCCTAATTGCGCTTCCGCTTGTGTGGATTTTGTTCTGAATTGGTGCAGAATCCAAGCAGAAATTCTGCAGAAGTGTGAATGGGAGTGTGGACTCCTATAGAAGTGTATTGGGCTTTCATTTGAGGAGGAATTTCGCTTGAGGAAATTCTGCCGTGTGAATAGGGCCTTACTGTGCAGCTTATCATCACCTTCCCAGATCTCAGAGAGCAGAACAACCTACTGGAAGCGTCTTACCAATCTGACAAGATCTGTGACCAGCCTGTGGTGTCAGTGCTGCCAAAAATACTTATACATATATATATATACACAGTGACCCCCGACCTACGATGGCCCCGACATATGATCAAATCGACATACAATGATTTTTTATGTCGGGGCCATCGCATTAAGTGCTATCCGGCAGCGCCAAATGCTTAAGCTGCTGTCGGATAGCAGCTTAATGTTCCCCGTGTGGTGCGGTTAGTATTACTTACCCTTCCACAATGCTCTGGGGTGCCCTTCGGGTCCAGCACTGGTCTTCCGGTGTCTTCTCGGCCCTCTCCGGTGACGTCAATACGCTGTTGCGCACGCCGTCCCATCATCCAATAGGAATGTCGTACGCAGCGGCGTAAAGAGGTCACTACGCAGGCCAAGTAAGGCCTTGCGGAAGACAGCGGAGGACCGGAGAGCCCAGTGGAGGACCGGAGAAGACCAGGAGAGCCCAGCGGAGGCCCGGGATCACCATAGGGAGCGGCGGGACGCGGTCCGGAGCGGCGGGACAGGTGAGTACAACTTCCTATACTTTACATTGCACGAATCCCTCAACATACGATGGATTCGACAAACGATGGCTCGTTTGGAACAAATTACTATTGTATGTTGAGGGACCACTGTATGTGTATATATAATGTTTCTTTTTTTCTGTTTTTTTTCTCATTTTCTGAGAGTCCATTTGATTTTTTTTCCTTTTCTTTTTTTCTCTTTTTCTTTTTTTTTTTATATGTTTTTAACCGTAAAATATTTCAACTATGCCATTAATTGCCTGTAGTGAAAAGGTGGCCATACAGAAGGTAGTGCATTCGGCCCGTACGCTGCACATATTCTTCACAATGTTTACTACATACTTTACATAGTACTAGTAATCACTATCACATAGAACACCTTGTATCTTGTATGGGGAAAACATTGCTGAGTTGTTTCTCCAACTCTTGTTTTTGGTATCTGAACCTGTTTTTTACAACATTTCCAAGAAAGCTTCACAATCAATGGCTGTACCTTCGTATATGTAAATACCTGAGGGTGTTATCTCCTCCGGCCTCTCCCAGCATGCAGATTGCTTAATCTTATCACCATGTGATAGCGGCCTTTCATGTTACATAGGAGACTCTGTGTGTCCTACTACTGGACAACTGGAAACCAATTAATGAACCTTAGAGACCTTTTTTATTTTTTTTATTTTTTTTATTTTATTTAATGATAATGTAGATTAATAAAAAAAAAATTTGGATGGTTGTTTTTTTTTATAATTTTAAAGTATTTTTATGTAGACCACTTTCTTGTGTTTACCTCTGATTGGTTTACCTCTGTGGTTTACCTTTTGTGTTTACCTCTTCTTGTGTTTACCTCTGATTGGTTTACCTCTGATTGGTTTACCTCTTGTGTTTACCTCTGATTGGTTTACCTCTGATTGGTTTACCTCTTGTGTTTACCTCTTCTTGTGTTTACCTCTGATTTACCTCAGCATGGCAGAGAGTTTTTCCTTACTGTCCCTGCCACAACCTGGTACGACCCAGGAAAAGGGGGTTGTTTTGTTTTGACAGAGCACCCGGTAATTGATATGAACTTGTATCCCCATGTAGCATGTATGTATTACACAATATATCTGTAACACTTCTTCAACTTCTTCCCCCACCCCTTAGCCTCCATTATATTAAAGGGGTACTCCGCTGCTCTGCGCTTGGAACAAAATGTTCCGAATGCTTAGTGCCTGCGCTGGCAGCTCGTGACGTCATAGTCCCGCCCCCTCATGATGTCACGTCCCACCCCCTCAATGCAAGTCTATGGGAGGGGGCGTGACAGCCGTCACGCCCCCTCCCATAGACTTGCATTGAGGGGGTGGGACATGATGTCATGAGGGGATGGGGCTATGATGTCACAAGCTCCCAGCACCGGCTCTAAGCATTCGGAACATTTCATTACAAACACTAAGCAGTGGAGTACCCCTTTAAGGACCCATGCACACTATGGATATTCCTCTTGGAATTAATCCGGATGGAATCCGCTTGCAGCAGAATCCCTGGATCTCAATGAGATTCTGCATGCTATAGAAGTTCCACGGCATAACCTCCGTCACAGATCTAGATTCTGCTGAAAGAATAAGAAGGGCCCCCCAATTCCAGCATAAGCATGGGGAGATATATGGCACAATGATTCCCAGTATGTTTTTTGTGCCGCCCCCCCCCCCCCCTTTTTTTTTTTTTTTTTACTTCTTTCTGCTTTATCTCCGCAGGTTTTCTGTTCCTTAGTTATTCTGTCAAGCAACAGCTGTTATTATAAGGCCGCATTCACACGACAGAAATTCTGCATATCTACATCAATTCTACATCCGCATTGATTTGGTGCAGAATTCTGAAGATTTTAAACACGTGTGGAATCGGTGCGGAATTCATGCACAAATTCGGCCAGACTTATATTTTTCTGAAACCGCATAAAAACAGAATTTCCACATGCGGAAATTCTGCTGTGTGAATGACTGTGCGGAATCCCATTAAAGCTTTAATGGGCAATAAATTTAGGCTGAATTCCGCGTAGAAAATTCATGGTGAATTTCCATCGTGTGAACGCGGCCCAAGGCTATGTTCACGCGGCAGAATTTCTGCACATGATTCTGCATGAATTTATAGCCAATTCAATGGAATTCCTGCAGCGGAAATTCTGCAGCAACAATTCGCCAGTGTGAAAGGGACAGCAGAATCTCATTGAAGTGTATTGGCTATAAATTCATGCAGAATTTTAATACGCAATTCCATGCAGAAATTCTAGCGTGTGAACATAGCCTGTCCGCGTTCACAAGGCAGAATTTCCGCATGGAATTCTGCATGAAAATTCTGCATGAATTTATAGCCAATATACTTCAATGAGATTCCGCTGTCCCATCCACTCAGCAGAATTTCCTCTGCAGAATTTCCGCTGCAGGAATTCCATTGAAGTGAAATGGCTATAAATTCATGCAGAATTTTCATGCTGTCCCACAAAAGCTTTCTGATTGGCTGGAGGGCTCCGTTGTCTCCAGCTCAGTCATCTTGTGGGAAGATTGACTTTCCTTTTTGTCACAATGTTTTTTAGAAGTGGTTAGTCGCTCAGGAAGTCATAGGTGGACATGTTTATTATTATTTATTATTATGGTTCTGGTATTTTATTACTACTACTTTGGTTTGTATATTTAATAGTTTGATCATAATTATTTATTTACTTATTTTTGGTTAGTGGAAATGTTGAAATGGTTAAAAAATAACGGACATTAATGGTGATTAATGGATGTTTTAACGAATAATAATATATGTTAACAGTCCGTTATTTTATATTTAATTTTAAAGGGTACCTCTCATCAAAAAAACTTTTGATATATTATAGATTAATGTATGCAGAATAACTTTACAATTGCATGTTATTAAAAAATATGCTTCTTTCTATTTAATTTTCCACTTTGAAGAAATGACCACTAGGGGTCTCCCTACCAGTCCTGGCAGCAAGCATTTCAGACTCGTGCTGGAGTCCTAAACACTACGAGCTGCCAGTCTGCTTTGTTCACAAAGGAGAACACTCAGAGCTGCCAGCCTGCTTTGTTCACAGCCTGTTTGGCTGTGAACAAAGCAGGTTGGCAGCTCTGAGTGTTTAGGACTCCAGCATGAGTCAGAAATGCTTGCTGACAGGACTGATCGGGAAAAATACAATAGAAAGAAGCATATTTTTCATTAACATGCTATTGGAAAGTTATTCAATATTCATTAATCTAAAATATGTCAAAAGTTTATTTGATGAGAGGTACCCTTTAACAAAATCATTTAAAGTGTACCTGTTGTTAATAAAAACATTTGCTATAATGTAGATAATAACATTATATGTTTATTTGTAATGTACATTGATTACAAAATGTGTATATTTTTGGGTGAAAAAATGCTATCCCTGCTGCTATTGCATGTGTGTCTTATGAGGAGACCAAATACAGGAAGTGAGGGTGGGACAAGCTGGGCTCTGTGCAGGCTCCTGACTTGTCAATCATCCTGATGTGTGCCCAGGGAGCCTGTCATAGAGCCTCAGTGTACAGAGCCCTGCTTTTCCTCAGTGTACAGAGCCCTGCTTTTCCTCGGTGCACAGAGCCCTGCTTTTCCTCTGTGTACAGAGCCCTGCTTGTCCTCGGTGTACAGAGCCCTGCTTGTCCTCGGTGTACAGAGCCCTGCTTGTCCTCGGTGTACAGAGCCCTGCTTGTCCTCGGTGTACAGAGCCCTGCTTGTCCTCGGTGTACAGAGCCCTGCTTGTCCTCGGTGTACAGAGCCCTGCTTGTCTTCGGTGTACAGAGCCCTGCTTGTCCTCTGTGTACAGAGCCCTGCTTGTCCTCGGTGTACAGAGCCCTGCTTGTCCTCGGTGTACAGAGCCCTGCATGTCCTCGGTGTACAGAGCCCTGCTTGTTCTCAGTGTACAGAACCCTGCTTGTCCTCTGTGTACAGAGCCCTGCTTGTCCTCTGTGTACAGAGCCCTGCTTGTCCTCTGTGTACAGAGCCCTGCTTGTCCTCTCTGTACAGAGCCCTGCTTGTCATCTGTGTACAGAGCCCTGCTTGTCCTCGGTGTACAGAGCCCTGCTTGTCCTCGGTGTACAGAGCCCTGCTTGTCCTCGGTGTACAGAGCCCTGCTTGTCCTCTGTGTACAGAGCCCTGCTTGTCCTCTGTGTACAGAGCCCTGCTTGTCCTCGGTGTACAGAGCCCTGCTTGTCCTCGGTGTACAGAGCCCTGCTTGTCCTCGGTGTACAGAGCCCTGCTTGTCCTCGGTGTACAGAGCCCTGCTTGTCCTCGGTGTACAGAGCCCTGCTTGTCCTCGGTGTACAGAGCCCTGCATGTCCTCGGTTTACAGAGCCCTGCATGTCCTCAGTGTACAGAGTGTAACACTCATGTTTCTGAAGACAGGAACCCCCTGTGGATGTGGATCCGCTGGACCTGTGTGGCAGATGACTCGGACCGTACCAGGGAGCGGAGTCTAAGGTGCCGCTGGTTTTCACTGGAGCCTGCCGCAAAGCGGGATGGACTTGCTGCTGCAGGAGACAACCAGGTCACTACCCCTGGCACAACTCGACCACACAGGCAGCTGAGGAGATGCGAGGCACAGGAGGGATAAGGCAGCTCATAGTCTGGATAGCAGAAGGTCAGGGCAGACGGCACAGTAGCGTAGTCTAGACATAGCAGGAGGTCAGTAGGCAGGCGGCAGAGGAGCAAGGTCGAGTCACAAAGAAAGATATCAGATACACGGCAAGGCAATAACAGGAGTGCTTTCTCTCAGGCAACAAAGTGACTAGCCATATACGCGTGAGGTCGCATGTGAATGAGCTCCGGACCCTCACCCCTTCTAAGAGCCTGCTTCTGGTGTTATATATGGGGAGAACACAGAGAAACAGAAGCCCAAAGCCTGCACCGGGACCTCAGCTCCTACATTACCCACTCTCAGCCGCGGCCGAGCCAACGTCCTCTGGCTCCCGCGCCTGCTGAAATCCCCCACGGGAAGCCACCGCTGTTCATTACAGGCCTCCAGCTCTCCCTTGTATTTGTGACTCCAGGGTGTGGTTTAGCCTAACACCACCTGAAGGTATACCGCTGGATCCTGGGCTAGGCACAGGAGCAATAAAGACTCCAATGCCAAGTTACGGACATTGGTAGCTTAACTGAGGGTAGACAGTTGTTAAAGTCTATACAGTTCAGCCAGGGTCCAAGGAGGTGACCAGTGATGCAGAGACCTTAAGGGCTTGCTGGGACTTGTAGTAGGACTGGACAATTGAATGCAGACCACGCTGACTTGACAGATGACAGGGACTGACTTGACTTGACTCATAAAGCTGTGACTTTATCTTACTTGAATTGATGGTGGCTGCAGGAATTGACTTTGAAGCCTCCAACACTCTGGACACACACACTAGGCGACTGTACTGGACCTCAGCAGGAAGCATGAGCTCTAATCTCCAAGAGAGAGAAGCTCCACCCAGGGCTTATATGGGGGAGACTAGCAGGGAGCCCATAGGTCACTCTTGGGATCAACTGGTCACTGATACCTCCTGGGTAACAATCACATGACATAACTCTTGAAGATACAACAAATGTGATAATACAATACACTGAAGAACATATGTACAGGGGGGGAAACAGGTGCAAGGGCCCCAAGGGTACGTATCTAGTATCCACAACCAGCGATGTTATTATTCTCCAAAAATGCATCCAGACACCTTTTGAACTCTTTTACAGAGTTCACCATGACCACCTCCTCTGGCAGAGAATTCCACAGTCTCACTGCTCTTACAGTGAGACTACAAATGGTTCCAAAAAAAACTTCTTGACAAGTTCGTCAGGCACTTCTTCTTAAACGTGGCATAACCTGTGGAGAACAAAAGTACTTCACAAGAAAAGTTAGTGATAAACAGTAGAATTATCACGGGTAGATTCCTTTAATTTGGGAACTTGCCATCCCAGCCTCGCCGGTCGACTGCTTCCGAGGGTGGGACATGTAACGGGGTCCACGGGACTGTGCCCCTTCTAATGGACTCACTCAGGTGTTCCAGTTCACCTGGGACAACGTGGACTCTGTAATGCTGGGGCTGATGGTGACCACCATTTGCACTGCAGCGGCTTGCGCCACTGGGGGAACAGCAGTTGGTGCTTGTTGGGCCGGCCAAACCTCCTCTGCGGGAGTAGGCCGGGGCACTTCAGTTGGTGCACGCTGGTTAGGCCAAACCTCCTCGATCACAGGAGTAGGCCTGTGCACATTCACAGATGATTGTGGTAGATACTTTGGTGCCATAACATGCACTTCGGGCATGTATACCTCCTCCTCCTGGATGGTACCTCTGACTTTAGGCAGCAGTAACCCAAAGGGATCGGCGTCCCAGTCGTACGATGGGAAGTAGGCAAACTGAATCTGGGTTGGATTCTTCGGATGGGTCACCGCAGCCGCCCACTCTCCTCTCAAGCTCTGTACAGGAGTATACTCTACGATCTCCCCGCTCTCTAGAGAATGCAATGATGGGGGGAGATAGTCTCTCTGCAATGCCCGACGATGAGGGTGCTCTGCGAAGTTCCAGGGGTGGCTCTCCCTCTCGGGGATGTTCTAGCTTCCTTATCTTTAACTTTCCATTCTTTGTGCCCTCTGCCCCTCTACAATCTTGGCCAACTGAGCTTCTCTTCTGGCCCTCTCGGACTTGGCCGGTGGGACTGGGGGATGGGACTTCCCAGTCAAGGAAAGAAGGGGCTCCCTCATATATTGTATTAGTCCAGGATCATTGCCAAACAACCACTTTGGTAAAGGTGGGGACTGGGCACGTTCTGCAAACTTCTGGGCATGGGTGGTTTGCTCTGGGCTAGGGGTAGAAGGAGGGGTAGAGAATGCGGACTCAGCCGGGGTACTCAATTCTGACTCCTCGGTGGGAATTTCGGCCCAGGACCACAAAGTCCGGTGGTGAGGGGACAGCCTAATGATGCACTAGAAGATGACAGCGTTTCCTCCTCCGGGGTTGGTGGCCAGTTGCCATTGTCCTCGGGCAGCAGGACTTGGTAGCAGGCCTCTTCTGCCCCGAGGGAGATGCGCTGTGAACGATCTGCCAGCTCCTGAAGCGTTTGCACCGCAGCAACTTTCCGGGGCCTCCGGCGCCATCTTGTGACTCTCTGCACGTGTGCTTGCCAGTTCCGCCATGTTGCTCCTCTGACTGACTTCCGGAAAACTGTGAGGATCCGGCAGCGCTGCTCCTTTTATGCAGTCATTCGGGAAAATGGCCGCCGGACGGAAGTGCGTCAGCGGTGCAGCGCTGACTTCCGCTCCCCCGGCAACAAGGGGCGGATATTCACAGTTCCATTTTTGCATGGATACAGCAACATGGTTTCCACGCCCAGGGCCCGGACGCTGACCAGCGCTTCTCCGGCACATCTTTAACCCTTGCAGTTACAGGCAATACTTGGTAACGTAACATAGCTTCAGACTTAATCTTGCACATGGTTGACACAGTACTTTTCTTCACCTCCCCCTCTATTTCACAAGTGCCACGAGTAAACCACCTTTTATTTGCAAAGTCATACACTTTCTGGAGCAGTCTTAAATCACATTGGCATGCGGTTTTTGCAGACAATATTGGACACAGTTCAGACTAGGGGAGGACTTGTGGCATAAGGCGCACACCCGTATCCTGTTCGTAACGCCAAAAGTTGTGGTAGCGGGGTGTGATGAGGGCAGATGTTGTTACCCTAGTGGCAGATGGCATTAACCCCTTGTATTCGTGATGCCAGGGCATGGTTTAGCCTAAAACCACCTGAAGGTATACCGCTAGATCCTGGGCTAGGCACGGGGGCAATAAAGACTCTGACGCCAGGTTACGGACAATGGTAGCTTTACTCAGGGTAGACAGTTCTTCTCTCCTTCCCCCTTCCACCTTTTAGCTTGGTGTTAAGCTCTCTAGTTTCTGATTTATTATCTTAAGTAAGTGCGGCAGCATATTCTCTGTTTTGACTTTTTTCTTTTTCTGGTCCTTTTTCTTTTCTTCTGTACCCATCTCCCCCCCCCCCATTTTTCTTGTTTTTTAAGTTTCCCTCTTTTTTATTTTTAAGTTCTTGCTTGGTGATGGACCCGACTACCTGTTGTAGATTGTCATCTTCCAAAAGTCATGGCCGAGCTCAACATTGCTTCGTTTAACACTAAAGGTCTAACAACCCGGCAAAAGAGGGCGCACATCCTGCAGCATCTTCTTAGACGTAAGGTACACATTGCCTGCTTTCAGGAAACCCATTTAAAGGAAGGCCATTCCCCGGCCCTTAGAAGCAGACACTACCCGACCTGGTTCCAGGTCTAAAGGGGTGGCTATTGCCATACATAAATCCTTGACTCACCAGGTCCTCTCTGTTCTCCTGGACCCTAACGCCTGCTATGTCATACTTTCCTTGCTGGTGGGTGGGAGGGCCTTCACCTTTATCAATGCTTATGCCCCTAACCAGGGTCAATCAGAATGTATTGTTTCTCTTGTAGATTTGGCGTTGCTGGTGGTTCGGGGGACTGTGGTTCTGTGGTTCTGTGCGGGGACCTGAACTTGACTCTGGACCCTACCCTGGATAATTCCATGGGTCGCTCTAGCCTCTCCTATGCTGCAATGAAGCGATCCCTTGCCCTGTTGCAATTGAGCGACTCTTAGCACCAACTCCATCCCTCTGATAGGGATTTAAGTTTTTTCTTCTCCCCGCATGGTACCTATAGTCATCTGGACTACATTCTGCTGCAGTGTAGTACCCTATCCTGGGGTTCATCCTCCTCAATTGGCAACATCCTCTGGTCTGACCATGCACCGGTCTTTTGCTCCCTTCGTCTCCCTTTTTTTTGCAGAAGTCTGCCTGGTAGTGGAGGCTTAAAAATGAGTCTTTACTTTTGGATCCGCTGTGCATGGCCGAACTGACTGGGGCAGTTTCCAATTTTGTGAGGGATCATGCCAGGGACTCAACTGCCCCCTTCGTTCAGTGGGAAGCCCTAAAATGTGTCCTCCGGGGAGTCGTCATTAGACATGGTTCCAGGTTGAAGTGGGAGAGGGCTCATACGCTCTGTCAGGCCTTAGCTAAAGTCTCCTTGCATGAATTGGCTCACAAGCGTTTGCTCTCACAGTCAATATTGAATGATCTATTGCTGACTAGATTAGAAGTGAAGCGGCTATAAGAGGCCTCTTGGAGGCACTGGCTTCAAATGGGTCGGAGTAAATTTTATGAGTATGGCAATAAGAGCGGACGTATGCTGGCCAAGGCGTTGCGGACAAGAGTAGCCCAAACACATATCCCCAGTATCCGTTCTTCCTCTGGACTGCAGCTCCATACTACTGAAGATATCATGTCCACCTTCCATGATTTTTTCACAGACTTATATCACCTCCCCTCACCTCACCCCCCTCCTATCCGCCCTCCACTTTTAGGCGCTGGATGCCCCTTCTCTTCGGTGGAATTGACCCAGGTAGTCAAGAACCTCCCAGGCGGCAAGAGTCCCGACCCTGACAGTTTTACCGCTAAATTTTATAAGACCCTCTCCTCTCATGCTGAATGCTTTCAATTCGGTCTCCCCCTCTCATCCTATCCCGTCTGTGTCCACTCTGGCATATGTGGTGGTTCTCCTTTAAATTGGGTAAGGACGCCAATTCCTGCGCTAGTTATAAGCCTATTTCATTGCTAAACGTAGATTTGAAGCTATACTCCAAATTGCTAGCAAACCGTTTACCACTCTCTGTCCACAGATCTCTCCCTGCATCGTATTCTTACACCGTTTGAGCATCTCTGTGTGGCCTCCTAGGGTCCTCACCATTCCATCTCCATCATTTATCGCCTTTGGCTTTCCGGAAGGACGGAATCCCTCCCTACAGATGTGTCTTGCTGTGGCACCACCTGGCTCCCCTGGCACCAGTTTTGTTCCTCTCCCCATTTTCGGGCGCTGTGTTGTCCGACTCCTGATGCTTGACCCCCTGGGCTGTTTACACCGAGGCTGCATGGGTTGTTACAATCCGCCAGGTCCTCCACCAGGTTTGTTTTTCCTTCCTCCAGTTATCCTTTTCTTTTGGCTCTTTTCCTCTTCTGTTTTCATTTTTTCTCTCTCCCTTTCTTTGTGTGTGTCAGTTTTCTAAGATAGCAACATTGTTAAGTGGAGCGATGGCCCCTGTTTTTTTGTTCATCCTCAGTTGGGTTTGTTATTTTAGTGGGCTGTTTTACCTTCCCCTTTACATCTCACATCCCTCACATACTTATCAGCTGCTGTATGCTCCAGAGGAAGTCCTTTTCTTTTTGAATTTCTTTTCTGCCTGACCACATTGCTCTTTACTGACACCTCTGTCCATATCAGGAACTGTCAAAATCAGGAGCAAATCCCCATAGTAAACCTCTCCTGCTCTAGACAGTTCCTGACACAGACAGAATTGTCAGTAGAGAGCACTGTGGTCAGACAGAAAAGAAATTCAAAAAGAAAAGAACTTCCTCTCCAGTATGCAGCAGCTGATAAATACTGGAAGTAATTTACAAATCTGTATAACTTTCTGGCACCAGTTGAAACCCCTTTTAAGGTCGTTAAACATGGGGCAATTATGGGGCAAATTAACGTTTATAGGAATGTTTGTGCCTGATTGCCCCATGTAAATGGCCCAGTGATCGGCCAATGAGTGAGCAAACGCATTTTCATTGGTTGAATGCCTCTTTTGTGCGGCCCCAAAAATGTGATGTCTCTGGTGCGGAAATTCGGCCCTGTGCATGGATTATTCAGCTGGATTCTGCTCGGAAAAATGTTGCTGTGTGAACAAGGCCTTATTTTCACATGATGAGTATTCTGCTCATGCAGATGTGGTAAACTTGTGGGGGTATAGGGTATATGGGGTGTAGCTGTGCAGTGATGAAAGGGTGCTGGTTTAACCTTTATCTGTCATGACGCCAACGTGAGGGCTCCTCAATATATACTTGTCCTATCGCCACCCGTCCCAAGAACAATAGGGAGGAATAAATGATTATCCACAACCGGAGATTCAGAAAACTGTAGGAAACTTTACTGCAGATTTTATGCAGAGGTAAAACAGGAACAGTCTTTACATATGTACAGTCTATGAGGATCCTGACAGTTGGTTGGGACCTTGTGAGTATAAGCTCTGGAAATTGATTTACGCTCTTCCGCTGGATTTAGGGGATTGGTTTTAGGTCCAGCGGTCACGCTAGCTTTAGCGGGGATTTGATTTAGTAACTCACGATTAGTAAGTTGCGAGATTGTAAGGCTTCAGGCTTGGTTTTGTCTTGTAAGTCGCACGGATCTCCTCTCTCTGCTAGTCCGGAACCCAAGAGAGCGAGGATTGGCTGGCAGCTCCCTTATATGGGCAGGGGCTGGCCTTGAGCTGATTGGTTCATCCCAACTGTCAGTCCTTTACACAAAGGATTATGGTAGAACATGTGACTATCCACGTGATTTGGAATACAATACAGGAATTTAGGTGCACTACTGTGGTAGATGTATACAGTGACATTGGCTATCCCTCAACACTGATGTTAAAATTGAGACATTCGCCAGTATATCCTTATATGAAGGACACACCAGAGCCCGCACACCAATGCCAAGGTTTCTCAAATGGCACGGGACCTAACGCTAAACCTACCTGTGCGTGATAAGCAAAACGGGCCAGTGGGCAATTACGGCAGCATTAGGTCGACTCACAGAGTCCTCCCAGGTACCCTCCAGCGTGACTGAGCACACATGCAATGGGAGGGAGGGAGGCAAGCTGCAAGCCCCACCTAAGTTGGCTTATATTGGTGCATGGCCTCACAGGTTTTACCTTAAATGCTGCCTGGAAAATGTTTAAGGCGCAGTACATATGAAGTTTACACACCTCCAAGTATAAAATTTAAACAACAACAAAAAACGTGGTCTCAAATGGCTGGAGGTGCTCAACCCCAAATGCGGTTGTGCATTTATACTGGGGGAGCAGATCCTGCCCTTGTAGTCCGTTGCTAGGGGCGATCCCCAGCATAAAAATGCATACAATGGAGGATGCCTGCAGCGGACTACAAGTGCCACAATAGAATCCTACACCAGATAGATGGTGTGGATGTGACCTGGATGGTCCTTTAGACACTATCACAGTAGAAACAGTGAGTCATGTGACCTAAGGTCCTGCAGACACTATATAAAAATCAATACAATATACTAATTATATACATGTAACACATAAAATTAAAGAACGAAGACCCCAACGGTACCAAGGAACTCTGACTTTGGGGACCCAGCACAAAAGGTACATTATGAAATACAGTACCGGGACACCACACAGACATTAAAGCATCAGCTTTGTACACAATAATAATACACGCTGTGACTTCTTTCCAAACCCCAAGGTGTCAATGAATAAAAGCCGCTTATTATAGTCCCGTAGGACCAACGCTGCGCCACATCATCCGATAGTAAACAACCTGGCCTATAAATAAGTCATAAAAACAAATGTGTACAAGAGTCAACATCAAGCTACTAAAAGTCTATTCCTGTACATGTGAATAAAGGAGGCTGCATAGCATTCACGTTACATAAACACGGCTATTATTAAATGGAAATAATACATTGAAGAATAGATTCGTGGGTAAATTGCTAGAAACGTGTGCAGTATGCCAGGCATCCGAAATATTCGACTTTGTCAGACTTCTATGCAGACGAAACCGGCAGAGGAAATGCCAAAGGGAACTCCGGCACTTTGTTCTCAGGATTGATCGGGATCCCATAGGTGGAACACTACCCATCCCAACCTGTAGCCCTCCAGATGTTACAAAACTACAACTCCCAGCATGCCCGGACAGCCAACGGCTGTCCGGGCATGCTGGGAGTTGTAGTTTTGCAACATCTGGAAGACCACAGTTCGGAGACTGATGTACATGCCTTATGTCATACCAGTTACTAGATTAGCATAACTAGATTACTGTCACAATTGCTATTTAAAGGGGGTGGAAAAAGAAAATGATTCTTAAATCAACTGGTGCCAGAAAGTTATACAGATTTGTAAATGACTTCAATTTAAAAATCTTAATCCTTCCAGGACTTATCAGCTGCTGTATGCTCCAGAGAAAATTGTATAGTTCTTTCCAGTCTGACCACAGTGCTCTCTGCTGACACCTCTGTCCGAGTAAGGAACTGTCCAACGCAGGAACAAATCCCCATTGCAAACCTATTCTGCTCTGGACAGTTTCTGACACGGACAGAGGTGGCAGCAGAGAGCACTATGGACAGGCTGGAAAGAGCAACTCCCTGTGGAGCATACAGCAGCTGATAAGTACTGTCAGGATTAAGATTTTAAAATAGAAGCAATTTATAAATCTGTATAACTTTTCAGGACCAGTGTATCTGAAAACATTTTTTTCATGCCGGAGTACCCCTTAAAGGGGTACTCCGCCCCTGGCATCTTATCCCTTATCCAAAGGATAGGGGATAAGATGTTAGATCGCCGCGGTCCTGGGGACCCCGGTGATCGCCACTGCGGCACCCCGCCATCATTACTGCACAGAGTGAGTTCGCTCTGTGCGTAATGACGGCGATACAGGGGCCGGAGCAGCGTGACGTCATGGCTCCGCCCCTCATGACATCACGGCCCGTCCCCTTAATGCAAGTATATGGCGGGGGGCGTGACAACCTCCCATAGACTTGTATTGACGGGGGCGGGCCGTGACATCACGAGGGGCGGAGCCGTGACGTAACGATGCTCCGGCCCCTGTATTGCCCGTCATTACGTGCAGAGTGATCTCGCTCTGCGCAGTAATGATAGCGGGGTGCTGCAGCAGCGATCCCCGGGGTCCCCAGCAGCGGGACCCGGCGATCTGACATCTTATCCCCTATCCTTTGGATAGGGGATAAGATGTCTAGGGGCGGAGTACCCCTTTAAGACCCCTGAGCAGCCCTTCCAGGGGCTGCTAATTAAACCACCGCTATTGTAAATGAATGGCACAGTTATTGCTCACCGTGACCTAGTAACAGTATGTTCCCGTATACTGTGATGCAAAGTAATAAAAATATAGGTGTGTCAGTGCAAGCAAAGACCTGACAGTATTCAGGGTGCAGCTAAATGTTTACATTTGGACTGAATATGTATGTATAAAATGGTTGTACAATGCTGAGTCAACTATCTTAAATTTCCTTGTACTCATTCATCCCAAGGGTGTTTGTTTTAATTCTTAACAATCAGTGCCTGTTGCCGGAAGGCCCCTTTAATTGGGTGCACAGCTTTGTTCCTAAATACAAGTATTACGGCATGTATATAGCTAACTGTATCTAGCCTAGTCCCCATCCAGCAACTGGATTGTTGTATAAACATATTAGTGGATGTGGGACAAGACCAAATCCCCCGTATTTCATTACAATCTGTCAGCACATTCCACTTCTGACATTTGCCAGGGAATATGGATTGAAGACGGTTTCATCAGACGAGGGATGAAGTTACGTGGTGAATTATGCACTGGCATTCAGGAGACACCAAGGGTTAAATGCAGACTGAAAAGCTGTATACACATACAGCGGGTGATATAAGTATTGTCACCATTTTTCTCTCTCTAAATATATTTCCAAGGGTGCTATTGATATGACATTTACACCAGACGTAATCCATACATACAAACAAACCAAATAAGATCAGACATTAAAGAGGTACTCCGGGATTGAGGACGAGACCCAGGGCCCCATACAGGAGATCGCAAGGGGTCCCAGCAGCCAGACCCCTCCCCATATCCCAAACCCCCTGGGATCTGACACTTATCCACTATTATTAGGATAGGGGATATGTTTTTGTATCCCAAAATACTCCTTTAAAGGGTACCTCTCATCAAATAAACTTTTGATATATTTTAGATTAATGAATGTTGAATAACTTTCCAATAGCATGTTAATGAAAAATATGCTTCTTTCTATTGTATTTTTCCCGATCAGTCCTGTCAGCAAGCATTTCTGACTCATGCTGGAGTCCTAAACACTCAGAGCTGCCAGCCTGCTTTGTTCACAGCCAAACAGGCTGTGAACAAAGCAGGCTGGCAGCTCTGAGTGTTCTCCTTTGTGAACAAAGCAGACTGGCAGCTCGTAGTGTTTAGGACTCCAGCATGAGTCTGAAATGCTTGCTGCCAGGACTGGTAGGGAGACCCCTAGTGGTCATTTCTTCAAAGTGGAAAATTAAATAGAAAGAAGCATATTTTTTAATAACATGCAATTGTAAAGTTATTCTGCATACATTAATCTATAATATATCAAAAGTTTTTTTGATGAGAGGTACCCTTTAAGTTATTTTTTTTAATACTTTGTACAAAAGCCTTTGTTGGTAATGACAGGTTCAAGATGCCTCCTGTATGGAGAAACT
The DNA here is from genome assembly GCF_029499605.1 of Hyla sarda. Classification (NCBI taxonomy): domain Eukaryota; kingdom Metazoa; phylum Chordata; class Amphibia; order Anura; family Hylidae; genus Hyla; species Hyla sarda. The sequence continues at coordinate 335,533,200 of NC_079193.1, forward strand.
AGTGGCATGAATTGCTCTGGTGGGATTTTAGCCCGTTCTTCCACACAAACAGTGTTTAAATCTTAAAGGTTCTGTGGGCCTCTTCTATGAATCATGAACTTCAGTTCTTTCCATAGATTTTCGATGCGATTTGAGTCAGGTAACAGACTAGGACATTCTAGAAGCTTTGTTTTCTTTCTTAGAAACCATTTGAGAGTTTTGTTGGCTGTGTGTTTGGGGTCATTGTCTTGCTGAAATGTCCGCCCTTGTTTTATCTTTATTATCCTAGTAGATGGCAGTAGATTTTTTTGTCAAGAATGTCTCAGTAAATGTGTCCATTTATCTTTCTTTCAATTATGTGAAGTCTGCCAGAACCATGTGGTGAAAAGCCACCCCCACCATGATCCCACCTCCAAACTTCACTGTTGGTATGGTGTATTTAGGGTGATGTGCGGCCATTTCTCCTCCAAACATGGTGTATTTTACGGCATCCAAACAGTTCCATTTTGCTCTCATCTGACCGCACTATATTCTCCCAGTATTTCACCGGCATGCATACAGGCCATGGAGGCAAGTACTTACTGTTTTCTTTGAGACAACAATACCTGATAATTTTTGAAGTTCTCCTCAAGTGGTTCTTGGCACTTGGACAACTCTTCTTATTGTTCTTTTCACTCCTGTGAAATTCATAGTGAAATGATTGTCTTCCCACTTCCATAATATGGCCCCATCACTGGAACATTCAAAAGCTTAGAAATGTTCCTGTAACCAACTCCATTGTTTATGTTTTACAACAATTAGGTTGTGAAGGTCTTGAGATGGTGTGGTGAGCTTGAGGGGTAATGATGAACAGGGGTGTTGCGGAGTGGTAGTGTAGGGTAGAGGATTAACCCTTGATTGTCGTGACGCCAGGGTGCGGGCTTCCTCAATGCAATTAATCCTACCGCCACCCGTCCCACCAACGATAGGGAGGAATAAAGGAATGTCCACAGCAGGAGTTGAAGTAAACCAGGAATAACTTTACTGCAGATTTTATGCAAGTGCAGATAATATACAGTGTTTTGCAAGAGGGCCGCGGTACAGGCTCCTCACAGATTTGCTGGGACTTGGTAGTAGAATGAGCTTGGATTTTGCTAGCCACTGTGCTACTGAATTTAGGGGTTAGTTTGGGTTCAGTAGTCACACAGGATTTGTAGATTTTGAACTGGATTAACTCGCTTTTTGTGGCTGCTGAAGGAATAGGCTTCAGGCCTTGCTTGTATTGCAGTAGATGATACAGATCTGCTTTCTTTCATGTACAGGAACTAAGAGAGATGTTACAGCTTTTGAGTTCAGCAGGAAGAAGAAGAGAGATTGGTGGCAGCAGCCCCCTATATATGAAGGGGCAGGTACAAAGCTCATTGGTTTAGCAAACCTGTCAGTCCTGACCTGAGGCATTATGGGCATATCACATGACCCAAAGGTCTTTGAACCTTAGCATAACATAATTTATTAACAGTCACATAACCTAAGGTCCTGTACATCAATATACTATAATAAAATATATAATTATAAACATTTATAAACAGTATTGTTACGCCGAGCGCTCCAGGTCCCCGTTCCTCCCCGGAGCGCTCGCCTCATCCTCGCTACTACAGCGCCCCGGTCAGATCCACTGACCGGGTGCGCTGCGGTACCGCCTCCAGCCGGGATGCGATTCGCGATGCGGGTGGCGCCCGCTCGCGATGCGCACCCCGGCTTCCGTACCTGACTCGCTCTCCGTCGGTCCTGTCCCGGCGCGCGCGGCCCCGCTCCCTAGGGCGCGCGCGCGCCGGGTCTCTGCGACTTAAAGGGCCAGTGCACCAATGATTGGTGCCTGGCCCAATTAGCTTAATTGGCTTCCACCTGCTCCCAGACTATATCTGTTCTCTGTCCCTGCACTCCCCTGCCGGATCTTGTTGCCCTTGTGCCTAGTGAAAGCGTTCCCTTGTGTGTTCCTAGCCTGTGTTCCAGACCTCCTGCCGTTGCCCCTGACTACGATCCTTGCTGCCTGCCCTGACCTTCTGCTACGTCCGACCTTGCTCTTGCCTTATCCCTTGTACCATGCCTATCTCAGCAGTCAGAGAGGTTGAGCCGTTGCCGGTGGATACGACCTGGTTGCTACCGCCGCTGCAAGACCATCCCGCTTTGCGGCGGGCTCTGGTGAAAACCAGTAGCTACTTAGAACCGGTCCACCAACACGGTCCACGCCAAACCCTCTCTGACACAGAGGATCCACCTCCAGCCTGCCGATCCGTGACAGTAGATCTGGCCATGGATTCCGCTGAGGTGCCGCTGTCAAGTCTTGCCGACATTTCCACGGTGATTGCCCAGCAGTCCCTAATGATCACCCAACGAAATCACCAGCTGGCATACTTGACCACCGTGACACAGCAACTGCAGTCACAGATACAGCAGCTGCTGCCGCAGATACAGCAACTGCAGTCACAGACACAGCAGCTGCAACTGCAACAACCATCTCCTCCGCCGGCTCCTGCAACTCCTCCGCAGCGTCCGGCCGCTCCTAACCCCTGCTTGTCCCTGCCGGACAAATTTGATGGGGACTCTAGACTCTGCCGTGGTCTCCTTTCTGGAAAGGCCTTGTCTGGGGCCACACCGCTCTGGGACCGCAATGATCCTGCCACAGCCACAGTCCAGTCCTTCTTCGCTGAGGTCCGTGGTGTCTTCGAGGAGCCTGCCCGAGCTTCTTCTGCCGAGACTGCCCTGCTGAACCTGGCCCAGGGTATTTCTTCCGTTGGCGAGTACGCCATTCAATTCCGTACTCTTGCTTCCGAATTATCCTGGAATAATGAGGCCCTCTGCGCGACCTTTAAAAAAGGCTTATCCAGCAACATTAAAGATGTTCTGGCCGCACGAGAAACTCCTGCTAACCTACATGAACTCATTCATCTTGCCACTCGCATTGACATGCGTTTTTCCGAATGGCGTCTGGAGCTCCGCCTGGATATGGACTTTGTTCGCATGAGGCGTTTTTTCTCCCCGGCTCCTCTCTCCTCTGGTCCTCTGCAATCCGTTCCTGTGCCTCCCGCCGTGGAGGCTATGCAAGTTGACCGGTCTCGCTTGACACCTCAAGAGAGGACACGACGCCGCATGGAGAATCTTTGCCTGTACTATGCCGGTACCGAACACTTCCTGAAGGATTGTCCTATCCGTCCTCCCCGCCTGGAAAGACGTACGCTGACTCCGCACAAAGGTGACACAGTTCTTGATGTCAACTCTGCTTCTCCACGCCTTACTGTGCCTGTGCGGATATCTGCCTCTACCTTCTCCTTCTCTACTATGGCCTTCTTGGATTCCGGATCTGCAGGAAATTTTTTTTTGGCCTCTCTTATCAACAGGTTCAACATCCCTGTGACCAGTCTCGCCAGACCCCTCTACATCAATTGTGTTAACAATGAAAGATTGGACTGTGCCGTGCGTTACCGCACGGAACCCCTCCTAATGTGCATCGGACCTCATCACGAAAAAATTGAGTTTTTGGTCCCCAGGTTCTTTGGCCCCAAGAAGAGGGGGAGACCCAAGGGGGGGGTACTGTTACGCCGAGCGCTCCGGGTCCCCGTTCCTCCCCGGAGCGCTCGCCTCATCCTCGCTACTACAGCGCCCCGGTCAGATCCACTGACCGGGTGCGCTGCGGTACCGCCTCCAGCCGGGATGCGATTCGCGATGCGGGTGGCGCCCGTTCGCGATGCGCACCCCGGCTTCCGTACCTGACTCGCTCTCCGTCGGTCCTGTCCCGGCGTGCGCGGCCCCGCTCCCTAGGGCGCGCGCGCGCCGGGTCTCTGCGACTTAAAGGGCCAGTGCACCAATGATTGGTGCCTGGCCCAATTAGCTTAATTGGCTTCCACCTGCTCCCAGACTATATCTGTTCTCTGTCCCTGCACTCCCCTGCCGGATCTTGTTGCCCTTGTGCCTAGTGAAAGCGTTCCCTTGTGTGTTCCTAGCCTGTGTTCCAGACCTCCTGCCGTTGCCCCTGACTACAATCCTTGCTGCCTGCCCTGACCTTCTGCTACGTCCGACCTTGCTCTTGCCTTATCCCTTGTACCATGCCTATCTCAGCAGTCAGAGAGGTTGAGCCGTTGCCGGTGGATACGACCTGGTTGCTACCGCCGCTGCAAGACCATCCCGCTTTGCGGCGGGCTCTGGTGAAAACCAGTAGCTACTTAGAACCGGTCCACCAACACGGTCCACGCCAAACCCTCTCTGACACAGAGGATCCACCTCCAGCCTGCCGATCTGTGACAAGTATTAAGAGGCGACTAGGGGTTAGCCCTCCACGAGAGCCTTGATAGCATGGAGGGACTCTGGCTTTGGGGACCTTAGACAGAGGGACAGGACCAAGTCCTGTACCGGGACACCACAATGGCTTTTTGCTTTTACCATCTTGAGATTTGTCTTGTGTGACACCATGGCAATGAAACCAAACAGGCACCAAAGTTTCACAATTTTTCTGCCCATTCCATTTTTTTCCCGACATGTGGGCATGGTTTTTGTTTTTATCGCAATCCGAGTCTTTTGTGAACATTTTCAACCTGTCTTCGGTGCCTTTTCATGATGTGATTTTTCACTTTTTCATGGGTCGGTTATGAACTTTCACACAATTTGGTGTACCATGGCGCACTTTGGCACATATCTGATGTGCCAAAAGTTAAAGACATCTAAAAACTCATTCTTGAATACAATGGAAAAGTGAAGCATGCACTCAAAACGCGTCAAGATTTGAAATGTGACTTGAAGCAAGAGTGGGCTGTTCATTTATGACTTTCACTGTCCACAACTCATTGAGCCGAGTGTGGATCCTTGCACAGGCACATCTGGAGGTAAGCTGGGTTTTCATTTTCCAATCCTGACTCCACCCCTGATTTTTTTTCTGTCCACCCCCTTGATTTGTTGCCAGACCCCCCTCCTGGGTACCAAGTCCAGACTATCTTATGGGCTAACTTTGTTGAAATCCTACATACAGTGGGGCAAAAAAGTATTTAGTCAGTAACTAATTGTGCAAGTTCTCCCACTTAAAAAGATGAGAGGCCTGTAATTTTCATCATAGGTATACCTCAACTATGAGAGACATAATACTTTGTTATATGCCCTTTGTTGGCAATGACAGAGGTCAAACGTTTTCTGTAAATCTTCACAAGGTTTTCACACACTGTTGCTGGTATTTTGGCCCATTCCTCCATGCAGATCTCCTCTAGAGCAGTAATGTTTTGGGGCTGTCGCTGGGCAACACAGACTTTCAACTCCCTCCAAAGGTTTTCTATGGGGTTTAGATCTGGAGACTGGCTAGGCCACACCAGGACCTAAAAAAATGCTTCATACGAAGCTACTTCTTTGTTGCCCAGGTGGTGTGTTTGGGATCATTGTCATGCTGAAGACCCAGCCATGTTTCATCTTCAATGCCCTTGCTGATGGAAGGAGGTTTTCACTCAAAATCTCACGATACATGGCCCCATTCATTATTTCCTTCACATGGATCAGTGTCCTGGTTCATTTGCTGAAAAACAGCCCCAAAGCATGATGTTTCCACCCCCATGCTTCACAGTAGTTATGGTGTTCTTTGGATACAACTCAGTATTCTTGCTCCTCCAAACACGACGAGTTGAGTTTTTACCAAAAAGTTCTACTTTGGTTTCATCTGACCATATGACATTCTCCCAATCATCTTCTGAATAATCCAAATGCTCTCTAGCAAACTTCAGATGGGCCTGGACATGTATTGTCTTAAGCAGGGGGACACGTCTGGCACTGTATGATTTGAGTCCCTGGCGGCGTAGTGTGTTACTGATGGTAGCCTTTGTTACTTTGGTCCCAGCTCTCTGCAGGTCATTCACTAGGTCCCCTCCCCTGTGTGGTTCTGGGATTTTTGCTCACCGTTCTTGTGATCATTTTGGCACCACGGAGTGAGATCTTGCGTGGAGCCCCAGATCGAGGGGGATTATCAGTGGTCTTGTATGTCTTCCTTTTTCTAAAAATTGCTCCCACAGTTGATTTCTTCACACCAAGCTGCTTGCCTATTGCATATTCAGTCTTTCCAGCCTGGTGCAGGTCTACAATTATGTTTCTGGTGTCCTTCGACAGTTCTTTGGTCTTGGCCATAGGGGAGTTCGGAGTGTGACTGTTTGAGGTTGTGGACAGGTGTCTTTTATACTGATAACAAGTTCAAACAGGAGCCATTAATACAGGTAACGAGTGGAGGACAGAGGTGACTCTTAAATAAGAAGTTACAGGTCTGTGAGAGCCAGAAATCTTGCTTGTTTGTAGGTGACCAAATACTTATTTTCCACCATAATTTGCAAATAAATTCTTTAAAAATCAGACATTCTCATTCTGTCTCTCATAGCTGAGATATATCTATGATGAAAATTACAGGCCTCTCATCTTTTTAAGTGGGATAACTTGCAGAATTGGTGGCTGACTAAATACTCTTTGCCCCACTGTACCTTCTTCCAGGGGTTATGGCTCTGGTTTCTTAGACTCTGTACCCTAATCTAGTCTGCGCCAAACCAATTACGGCACAGAGGATCCACATCTCTAGTGAGAAGCATGAAATGATGTGTACATGCCACAAGTCCTCTGTGTGTGTTTCCCATGACTCTGTAATTGCCTGGCTTTGTTGTATAAACAAATATTGCCTCACCTCATTCTCATCTATAATGATGGCCAAAAAAATGTACCAAGATTCTCCTGAGCTGCCCTCACACACCCAAAGGATTGCATAAATCTGCAGGAAATGATCTCATAAGCCCTGTGCTTTGCTTACATACACTTTTATTTGGCAATGATAATGCCGTTCATTCATGTAAAAAGAAAAGGAAGTCAGATTTCCTGTTGACCTTCCAGACCAAAGATTTCTACATATATTGGCAAATAAACCAACTTTATGGATCAATTCATGTTCCGGTAATATTGGGAATTTTCTAAATTATTTAATTTCCTTTACTACAGAGATGTAGCTGTAAGTACCTGAGCCCTGATGGAAAAATTGTAGAAGCACCAGCTCTGTCCGACCATCGTGCACCATTTATTGCAATACTCATCTCAGAGGTGGCAGAGGGGTCATGGGAGCAAGCTTTGTACCCCTATTACTATGTCACTACCCCTATAACTATGTCACTACCCCTATAACTATGCACCTATCTCTATAACTATGCCTCTACCCCTATAACTATTTCACTACCCCTAACTATGCCACTACCTCTATAACTATGCCTCTACCCATATAACTATGTCACTACCCCTAACTATGCCTCTACCCCTATACCTATGCCTCTACCCTTATAACTATGCCACTACCCCTATGGCTATGCCACTACCCCTATGACTATGCTACTACCCCTATAACTATGCATCTACCTCTATAACTATGCCACTACCCTTATAACTATGTCACTACCCCTATAACTATGCACCTATCTCTATAACTATGCCACTACCCCTATAACTATGTCACTACCCTTATAACTATGTCACTACCCCTATAACTATGCACCTATCTCTATAACTATGCCTCTACCCCTATAACTATGCCTCTACCCCTATAACTATGCCTCTACCCCTATAACTATGCCTCTACCCCTATAACTATGCCTCTACCCCTATAACTATGCCTCTACCCCTATAACTATGCCTCTACCCCTATAACTATGCCTCTACCCCTATAACTATGCCTCTACCCATATAACTATGCATCTACCCCTATAACTATGCCTCTACCCATATAACTATGCCTCTACCCCTATAACTATGCCTCTACCCATATAACTATGCCTCTACCCCTATAACTATGCCTCTACCCATATAACTATGCATCTACCCCTATAACTATGCCTCTACCCATATAACTATGCCTCTACCCCTATAACTATGCCTCTACCCCTATAACTATGCCACTACCCATATAACTATGCCTCTACCCCTATAACTATGCCTCTACCCATATAACTATGCATCTACCCCTATAACTATGCCTCTATCCCTATAACTATGCCTCTACCCATATAACTATGCCTCTACCCATATAACTATGCCTCTACCCCTATAACTATGCCTCTACCCATATAACTATGCCTCTACCCCTATAACTATGCATCTACCCCTATAACTATGCCTCTATCCCTATAACTATGCACCTATCTCTATAACTATGCCTCTACCCCTATAACTATGCTCTACCCCTATAACTATTTCACTACCCTTAACTATGCCTCTACCTCTATAACTATGCCACTACCCCTATAACTATTTCACTACCCCTAACTATGCCTCTATCTCTATAACTATGCCTCTACCCATATAACTATGCATCTACCCCTATAACTATGCCTGTTACGCCGAGCGCTCCGGGTCCCCGCTCCTCCCCGGAGCGCTCGCCACATCCTCGCTACTGCAGCGCCCCGGTCAGATCCACTGACCGGGTGCGCTGCGATACCGCCTCCAGCCGGGATGCGATTCGCGATGCGGGTGGCGCCCGCTCGCGATGCGCACCCCGGCTCCCGTACCTGACTCGCTCTCCGTCGGTCCTGTCCCGGCGCGCGCGGCCCCGCTCCCTAGGGCGCGCGCGCGCCGGGTCTCTGCGATTTAAAGGGCCACTGCGCCACTGATTGGCGCAGTTGTTCTAATTAGTGTGTTCACCTGTGCACTCCCTATGTATACCTCACTTCCCCTGCACTCCCTCGCCGGATCTTGTTGCCATTGTGCCAGTGAAAGCGTTTCCTAGTGTGTTCCTAGCCTGTGTTCCAGACCTCCTGCCGTTGCCCCTGACTACGATCCTTGCTGCCTGCCCCGACCTTCTGCTACGTCCGACCTTGCTCTTGTCTACTCCCTTGTACCGCGCCTATCTTCAGCAGTCAGAGAGGTTGAGCCGTTGCTAGTGGATACGACCTGGTTACTACCGCCGCTGCAAGACCATCCCGCTTTGCGGCGGGCTCTGGTGAATACCAGTAGTAACTTAGAACCGGTCCACTAGCACGGTCCACGCCAATCCCTCTCTGGCACAGAGGATCCACCTCCTGCCAGCCGAATCGTGACAGTAGATCCGGCCATGGATCCCGCTGAAGTTCCACTGCCAGTTGTCGCCGACCTCACCACGGTGGTCGCCCAGCAGTCGCAACAGATAGCGCAACAAGGCCACCAGCTGTCTCAACTGACCGTGATGCTACAGCAGCTACTACCACAGCTCCAGCAATCATCTCCTCCGCCAGCTCCTGCACCTCCTCCGCAGCGAGTGGCCGCTTCCGGCCTACGACTATCCTTGCCGGATAAGTTTGATGGGGACTCTAGGTTTTGCCGTGGCTTTCTTTCGCAATGTTCCCTGCACTTGGAGATGATGTCTGACCAGTTTCCTACTGAAAGGTCTAAGGTGGCTTTCGTAGTCAGCCTTCTGTCTGGGAAAGCTATGTCATGGGCCACACCGCTCTGGGACCGCAATGACCCCGTCACTGCCTCTGTACACTCCTTCTTCTCGGAAATTCGAAGTGTCTTTGAGGAACCTGCCCGAGCCTCTTCTGCTGAGACTGCCCTGCTGAACCTGGTCCAGGGTAATTCTTCCGTTGGCGAGTACGCCATCCAATTCCGTACTCTTGCTTCCGAATTATCCTGGAATAATGAGGCCCTCTGCGCGACCTTTAAAAAAGGCCTATCCAGCAACATTAAAGATGTTCTGGCCGCACGAGAAATTCCTGCTAACCTGCATGAACTCATTCATCTAGCCACTCGCATTGACATGCGTTTTTCCGAAAGGCGTCAGGAGCTCCGCCAGGATATGGACTTTGTTCGCACGAGGCGTTTTTTCTCCCCGGCTCCTCTCTCCTCTGGTCCTCTGCAATCCGTTCCTGTGCCTCCCGCCGTGGAGGCTATGCAAGTTGACCGGTCTCGCTTGACACCTCAAGAGAGGACACGACGCCGCATGGAGAATCTTTGCCTGTACTGTGCCGGTACCGAACACTTCCTGAAGGATTGTCCTATCCGTCCTCCCCGCCTGGAAAGACGTACGCTGACTCCGCACAAGGGTGAGACAGTTCTTGATGTCAACTCTGCTTCTCCACGCCTTACTGTGCCTGTGCGGATATCTGCCTCTACCTTCTCCTTCTCTACTATGGCCTTCTTGGATTCCGGATCTGCAGGAAATTTTATTTTGGCCTCTCTCATCAACAGGTTCAACATCCCGGTGACCAGTCTCGCCAGACCCCTCTACATCAATTGTGTTAACAATGAAAGATTGGACTGTACCGTGCGTTACCGCACGGAGCCCCTCCTAATGTGCATCGGACCTCATCACGAAAAAATTTAGTTTTTGGTCCTCCCCAATTGCACTTCCGAAATTCTCCTTGGACTACCGTGGCTTCAACGCCATTCCCCAACCCTTGATTGGTCCACAGGAGAGATCAAGAGCTGGGGTACTTCTTGTTTCAAGGACTGTCTTAAACCGGTTCCCAGTACTCCCTGCCGTGACCCTGTGGGTCCCCCTGTAACCGGTCTCCCTAAGGCTTATATGGACTATGCTGACGTATTTTGTAAAAAACAAGCTGAGACTTTACCTCCTCACAGGCCTTATGACTGTCCTATTGACCTCCTCCCGGGCACTACTCCACCCCGGGGCAGAATTTATCCTCTGTCCGCCCCAGAGACTCTTGCTATGTCTGAATACATCCAGGAAAATTTAAAAAAGGGGTTTATCCGCAAATCCTCCTCTCCTGCCGGAGCTGGATTTTTCTTTGTGTCCAAAAAAGATGGCTCCCTACGTCCTTGCATTGATTTCCGCGGACTTAATAAAATCACGGTAAAGAACCGCTACCCCCTACCTCTTATCTCAGAACTCTTTGATCGCCTTCAAGGTGCCCACATCTTTACCAAACTGGACTTAAGAGGTGCTTATAATCTCATCCGCATCAGGGAGGGGGACGAATGGAAAACTGCATTTAACACCAGAGATGGACACTTTGAGTATCTAGTCATGCCCTTTGGCCTGTGCAACGCCCCTGCCGTCTTCCAAGACTTTGTTAATGAAATTTTTCGTGATCTCTTATATTCCTGTGTTGTTGTGTATCTGGACGATATTCTGATTTTTTCTGCCAACTTAGAAGAACATCGCCAGCATGTCCGCATGGTTCTTCAGAGACTTCGAGACAATCAACTTTATGCCAAAATGGAGAAATGTCTGTTTGAATGTCAATCTCTTCCTTTCCTAGGATACTTGGTCTCTGGCCAGGGACTACAAATGGACCCAGATAAACTCTCTGCCGTCTTAGATTGGCCACGCCCCTCCGGACTCCGTGCTATCCAACGTTTTTTGGGGTTCGCCAATTATTACAGACAATTTATTCCTCATTTTTCCACTATTGTGGCTCCTATCGTGGCTTTAACCAAGAAGAATGCCAATCCTAAGTCCTGGTCTCCTCAAGCGGAAGACGCATTTAAACGGCTCAAGTCTGCCTTTTCTTCTGCTCCCGTGCTCTCCAGACCTGACCCATCTAAACCCTTTGTTACGCCGAGCGCTCCGGGTCCCCGCTCCTCCCCGGAGCGCTCGCTTCACTCCCTCCGCTGCAGCGCTCCGGTCACGTCCTCTGACCCGGGGCGCTGCGATCCCGCTGCCAGCCGGGATGCGATTCGCGATGCGGGTAGCGCCCGCTCGCGATGCGCACCCCGGCTCCCCTACCTGACTCGCTCCCCGTCTGTTCTGTCCCGGCGCGCGCGGCCCCGCTCCCTAGGGCGCGCGCGCGCCGGGTCTCTGCGATTTAAAGGGCCACTGCGCCGCTGATTGGCGCAGTGGTTCCAATTAGGGTTTTCACCTGTGCACTTCCCTATATTACCTCACTTCCCTTGCACTCCCTTGCCGGATCTTGTTGCCTTAGTGCCAGTGAAAGCGTTCCTTGTGTGTTCCTTGCCTGTGTTTCCAGACCTTCTGCCGTTGCCCCTGACTACGATCCTTGCTGCCTGCCCCGACCTTCTGCTACGTCCGACCTTGCTTCTGCCTACTCCCTTGTACCGCGCCTATCTTCAGCAGCCAGAGAGGTGAGCCGTTGCTAGTGGATACGACCTGGTCACTACCGCCGCAGCAAGACCATCCCGCTTTGCGGCGGGCTCTGGTGAAAACCAGTAGTGGCTTAGAACCGGTCCACTAGCACGGTCCACGCCAATCCCTCTCTGGCACAGAGGGTCCACTACCTGCCAGCCGGCATCGTGACAGTAGATCCGGCCATGGATCCCGCTGAAGTTCCTCTGCCAGTTGTCGCTGACCTCACCACGGTGGTCGCCCAGCAGTCACAACAGATAGCGCAACAAGGCCAACAGCTGTCTCAACTGACCGTTATGCTACAACAGTTGCTACCACAGCTTCAGCAGTCATCTCCTCCGCCAGCTCCTGCACCTCCTCCGCAGCGAGTGGCCGCTCCTGGGATACGCTTATCCTTGCCGGATAAATTTGATGGGGACTCTAAGTTTTGCCGTGGCTTTCTTTCCCAATGTTCCCTGCATCTGGAGATGATGTCGGACCTGTTTCCCACTGAAAGGTCTAAGGTGGCTTTCGTAGTCAGTCTTCTGTCCGGAAAAGCCCTGTCATGGGCCACACCGCTCTGGGACCGCAATGACCCCGTCACTGCCTCTGTACACTCCTTCTTCTCGGAAATCCGAAGTGTCTTTGAGGAACCTGCCCGAGCCTCTTCTGCTGAGACTGCCCTGTTGAACCTGGTCCAGGGTAATTCTTCCGTTGGCGAGTATGCCGTACAATTCCGTACACTTGCTTCAGAATTGTCCTGGAATAATGAGGCCCTCTGCGCGACCTTCAAAAAAGGCCTATCCAGCAACATTAAAGATGTTCTGGCCGCACGAGAAATTCCTGCTAATCTACATGAACTTATTCACCTAGCCACTCGCATTGACATGCGTTTTTCTGAAAGGCGTCAGGAACTCCGCCAAGATATGGACTCTGTTCGCACGAGGCGTTTCGTCTCCTCGGCTCCTCTCTCCTCTGGTCCCCTGCAATCTGTTCCTGTGCCTCCCGCCGTGGAGGCTATGCAGGTCGACCGGTCTCGCCTGACACCTCAAGAGAGGACACGACGCCGTATGGAGAACCTCTGCCTGTACTGTGCTAGTACCGAACACTTCCTGAGGGATTGTCCTATCCGTCCTCCCCGCCTGGAAAGACGTACGCTGACTCCGCACAAAGGTGAGACAGTCCTTGATGTCTACTCTGCTTCTCCACGTCTTACTGTGCCTGTGCGGATGTCTGCCTCTGCCTTCTCCTTCTCTACAGTGGCCTTCTTGGACTCTGGATCTGCAGGAAATTTTATTTTGGCCTCTCTCGTCAACAGGTTCAACATCCCGGTGACCAGTCTCGCCAGACCCCTCTACATCAATTGTGTAAATAATGAAAGATTGGACTGTACCATACGTTTCCGCACGGAGCCCCTTCTTATGAGCATCGGATCTCATCATGAGAGGATTGAACTTTTGGTCCTCCCCAATTGCACCTCGGAGATTCTCCTTGGACTTCCCTGGCTTCAACTTCATTCCCCAACCCTGGATTGGTCCACTGGGGAGATCAAGAGTTGGGGGTCCTCTTGTTCCAAGAACTGTCTAAAACCGGTTCCCAGTAACCCTTGCCGTAACTCTGTGGTTCCTCCAGTAACCGGTCTCCCTAAGGCCTATATGGACTTCGCGGATGTTTTCTGCAAAAAACAAGCTGAGACTCTACCTCCTCACAGGCCTTATGATTGCCCTATCGACCTCCTCCCGGGTACTACTCCACCCCGGGGCAGAATTTATTGTTACGCCGAGCGCTCCGGGTCCCCGCTCCTCCCCGGAGCGCTCGCTTCACTCCCTCCGCTGCAGCGCTCCGGTCACGTCCTCTGACCCGGGGCGCTGCGATCCCGCTGCCAGCCGGGATGCGATTCGCGATGCGGGTAGCGCCCGCTCGCGATGCGCACCCCGGCTCCCCTACCTGACTCGCTCCCCGTCTGTTCTGTCCCGGCGCGCGCGGCCCCGCTCCCTAGGGCGCGCGCGCGCCGGGTCTCTGCGATTTAAAGGGCCACTGCGCCGCTGATTGGCGCAGTGGTTCCAATTAGGGTTTTCACCTGTGCACTTCCCTATATTACCTCACTTCCCTTGCACTCCCTTGCCGGATCTTGTTGCCTTAGTGCCAGTGAAAGCGTTCCTTGTGTGTTCCTTGCCTGTGTTTCCAGACCTTCTGCCGTTGCCCCTGACTACGATCCTTGCTGCCTGCCCCGACCTTCTGCTACGTCCGACCTTGCTTCTGCCTACTCCCTTGTACCGCGCCTATCTTCAGCAGCCAGAGAGGTGAGCCGTTGCTAGTGGATACGACCTGGTCACTACCGCCGCAGCAAGACCATCCCGCTTTGCGGCGGGCTCTGGTGAAAACCAGTAGTGGCTTAGAACCGGTCCACTAGCACGGTCCACGCCAATCCCTCTCTGGCACAGAGGGTCCACTACCTGCCAGCCGGCATCGTGACAGTAGATCCGGCCATGGATCCCGCTGAAGTTCCTCTGCCAGTTGTCGCTGACCTCACCACGGTGGTCGCCCAGCAGTCCCAACAGATAGCGCAACAAGGCCAACAGCTGTCTCAACTGACCGTTATGCTACAACAGTTGCTACCACAGCTTCAGCAGTCATCTCCTCCGCCAGCTCCTGCACCTCCTCCGCAGCGAGTGGCCGCTCCTGGGATACGCTTATCCTTGCCGGATAAATTTGATGGGGACTCTAAGTTTTGCCGTGGCTTTCTTTCCCAATGTTCCCTGCATCTGGAGATGATGTCGGACCTGTTTCCCACTGAAAGGTCTAAGGTGGCTTTCGTAGTCAGTCTTCTGTCCGGAAAAGCCCTGTCATGGGCCACACCGCTCTGGGACCGCAATGACCCCGTCACTGCCTCTGTACACTCCTTCTTCTCGGAAATCCGAAGTGTCTTTGAGGAACCTGCCCGAGCCTCTTCTGCTGAGACTGCCCTGTTGAACCTGGTCCAGGGTAATTCTTCCGTTGGCGAGTATGCCGTACAATTCCGTACACTTGCTTCAGAATTGTCCTGGAATAATGAGGCCCTCTGCGCGACCTTCAAAAAAGGCCTATCCAGCAACATTAAAGATGTTCTGGCCGCACGAGAAATTCCTGCTAATCTACATGAACTTATTCACCTAGCCACTCGCATTGACATGCGTTTTTCTGAAAGGCGTCAGGAACTCCGCCAAGATATGGACTCTGTTCGCACGAGGCGTTTCGTCTCCTCGGCTCCTCTCTCCTCTGGTCCCCTGCAATCTGTTCCTGTGCCTCCCGCCGTGGAGGCTATGCAGGTCGACCGGTCTCGCCTGACACCTCAAGAGAGGACACGACGCCGTATGGAGAACCTCTGCCTGTACTGTGCTAGTACCGAACACTTCCTGAGGGATTGTCCTATCCGTCCTCCCCGCCTGGAAAGACGTACGCTGACTCCGCACAAAGGTGAGACAGTCCTTGATGTCTACTCTGCTTCTCCACGTCTTACTGTGCCTGTGCGGATGTCTGCCTCTGCCTTCTCCTTCTCTACAGTGGCCTTCTTGGACTCTGGATCTGCAGGAAATTTTATTTTGGCCTCTCTCGTCAACAGGTTCAACATCCCGGTGACCAGTCTCGCCAGACCCCTCTACATCAATTGTGTAAATAATGAAAGATTGGACTGTACCATACGTTTCCGCACGGAGCCCCTTCTTATGAGCATCGGATCTCATCATGAGAGGATTGAACTTTTGGTCCTCCCCAATTGCACCTCGGAGATTCTCCTTGGACTTCCCTGGCTTCAACTTCATTCCCCAACCCTGGATTGGTCCACTGGGGAGATCAAGAGTTGGGGGTCCTCTTGTTCCAAGAACTGTCTAAAACCGGTTCCCAGTAACCCTTGCCGTAACTCTGTGGTTCCTCCAGTAACCGGTCTCCCTAAGGCCTATATGGACTTCGCGGATGTTTTCTGCAAAAAACAAGCTGAGACTCTACCTCCTCACAGGCCTTATGATTGCCCTATCGACCTCCTCCCGGGTACTACTCCACCCCGGGGCAGAATTTATCCTCTCTCTGCCCCAGAGACTCTTGCCATGTCCGAATACGTCCAGGAGAATCTAAAAAAGGGCTTTATCCGTAAATCCTCCTCTCCTGCCGGAGCCGGATTTTTCTTTGTGTCCAAAAAAGATGGCTCCCTACGTCCTTGCATTGACTACCGCGGTCTTAATAAAATCACGGTTAAGAACCGCTACCCCTTACCCCTCATCTCTGAACTCTTTGATCGCCTCCAAGGTGCCCACATCTTCACTAAATTGGACTTAAGAGGCGCCTATAACCTCATCCGCATCAGAGAGGGGGACGAGTGGAAAACGGCATTTAACACCAGAGATGGACACTTTGAGTATCTGGTCATGCCCTTTGGACTGTGCAATGCCCCTGCCGTCTTCCAAGACTTTGTCAATGAAATTTTTCGTGATCTGTTATACTCCTGTGTTGTTGTATATCTGGACGATATCCTAATTTTTTCTGCCAATCTAGAAGAACACCGCCAGCATGTCCGTATGGTTCTTCAGAGACTTCGTGACAACCAACTCTATGCCAAAATTGAGAAATGTCTGTTTGAATGCCAATCTCTTCCTTTTCTAGGATATTTGGTCTCTGGCCAGGGACTACAGATGGATCCAGACAAACTCTCTGCCGTCTTAGATTGGCCACGCCCCTCCGGACTCCGTGCTATCCAACGCTTTTTGGGGTTCGCCAATTATTACAGGCAATTTATTCCACATTTTTCTACCATTGTGGCTCCTATCGTGGCTTTAACCAAAAAAAATGCTGATCCCAAGTCCTGGCCTCCTCAAGCAGAAGACTCCTTTAAACGACTCAAGTCTGCCTTTTCTTCGGCTCCCGTGCTCTCCAGACCTGACCCTTCCAAACCCTTCCTATTGGAGGTTGATGCCTCCTCAGTGGGAGCTGGAGCTGTTCTTCTACAAAAAAATTCTTCCGGGCATGCTGTCACTTGTGGTTTTTTCTCTAGGACCTTCTCTCCAGCGGAGAGGAACTACTCCATCGGGGATCGAGAGCTTCTAGCCATTAAATTAGCACTTGAGGAATGGAGGCATCTGCTGGAGGGATCAAGATTTCCTGTTATTATCTACACCGACCACAAGAACCTCTCCTACCTCCAGTCTGCCCAACGGCTGAATCCTCGCCAGGCCCGGTGGTCTCTGTTCTTTGCCCGATTTAATTTTGAGATTCACTTTCGTCCTGCCGATAAGAACATTAGGGCCGATGCTCTCTCTCGTTCCTCGGATGCCTCAGAAGTTGATCTCCCTCCGCAACACATCATTCCACCTGACTGCCTGATCTCCACTTCTCCTGCCTCCATCAGGCAGACTCCTCCAGGAAAGACCTTTGTTTCTCCACGCCAACGCCTCGGAATCCTCAAATGGGGTCACTCCTCCCATCTCGCAGGTCATGCGGGCATCAAGAAATCTGTGCAACTCATCTCCCGCTTCTATTGGTGGCCGACTCTGGAGACGGATGTTGGGGACTTTGTGCGAGCCTGCACTATCTGTGCCCGGGATAAGACTCCTCGCCAGAAGCCCGCTGGTTTTCTTCATCCTCTGCCTGTCCCCGAACAGCCTTGGTCTCTGATTGGTATGGATTTTATTACTGATTTACCCCCTTCCCGTGGCAACACCGTTATTTGGGTGGTCGTTGATCGATTCTCCAAAATGGCACATTTCATCCCTCTTCCTGGTCTTCCTTCTGCGCCTCAGTTGGCTAAACAATTTTTTGTACACATTTTTCGTCTTCACGGGTTGCCTACGCAGATTGTCTCGGATAGAGGGGTCCAATTCGTGTCTAAATTCTGGAGGGCTCTCTGTAAACAACTCAAGATTAAATTAAATTTTTCCTCTGCATATCATCCCCAGTCCAATGGACAAGTAGAAAGAATTAACCAGATCCTGGGTGATTATTTGCGACATTTTGTTTCCTCCCGCCAGGATGACTGGGCAGATCTCCTTCCATGGGCCGAATTCTCGTATAACTTCAGGGTCTCTGAATCTTCCTCCAAATCCCCATTTTTCGTGGTGTACGGCCGTCACCCTCTTCCCCCCCTCCCTACCCCCTTGCCCTCTGGTCTGCCCGCTGTGGATGAAATTTCTCGTGACCTTTCCATTATATGGAGAGAGACCCAAAATTCTCTCTTACAGGCTTCTTCACGCATGAAGAGGTTCGCGGATAAGAAAAGAAGAGCTCCCCCCGTTTTTTCCCCTGGAGACAAGGTATGGCTCTCCGCTAAATATGTCCGCTTCCGTGTCCCTAGCTACAAGTTGGGACCACGCTATCTTGGTCCTTTCAAAATTTTGTGTCAAATTAATCCTGTCTCTTATAAACTTCTTCTTCCTCCTTCTCTTCGTATCCCTAATGCCTTTCACGTCTCTCTTCTCAAACCACTCATCCTCAACCGTTTTTCTCCCAAATCTGTTCCTCCCACTCCTGTTTCCGGCTCCTCGGACGTCTTCTCGGTCAAGGAAATTTTGGCTGCCAAAAAGGTCAGAGGGAAAAATTTTTTTTTAGTAGACTGGGAGGGTTGTGGTCCTGAAGAGAGATCCTGGGAACCTGAGGACAACATCCTTGACAAAAGTCTGCTCCTCAGGTTCTCAGGCTCCAAGAAGAGGGGGAGACCCAAGGGGGGGGGTACTGTTACGCCGAGCGCTCCGGGTCCCCGCTCCTCCCCGGAGCGCTCGCTTCACTCCCTCCGCTGCAGCGCTCCGGTCACGTCCTCTGACCCGGGGCGCTGCGATCCCGCTGCCAGCCGGGATGCGATTCGCGATGCGGGTAGCGCCCGCTCGCGATGCGCACCCCGGCTCCCCTACCTGACTCGCTCCCCGTCTGTTCTGTCCCGGCGCGCGCGGCCCCGCTCCCTAGGGCGCGCGCGCGCCGGGTCTCTGCGATTTAAAGGGCCACTGCGCCGCTGATTGGCGCAGTGGTTCCAATTAGGGTTTTCACCTGTGCACTTCCCTATATTACCTCACTTCCCTTGCACTCCCTTGCCGGATCTTGTTGCCTTAGTGCCAGTGAAAGCGTTCCTTGTGTGTTCCTTGCCTGTGTTTCCAGACCTTCTGCCGTTGCCCCTGACTACGATCCTTGCTGCCTGCCCCGACCTTCTGCTACGTCCGACCTTGCTTCTGCCTACTCCCTTGTACCGCGCCTATCTTCAGCAGCCAGAGAGGTGAGCCGTTGCTAGTGGATACGACCTGGTCACTACCGCCGCAGCAAGACCATCCCGCTTTGCGGCGGGCTCTGGTGAAAACCAGTAGTGGCTTAGAACCGGTCCACTAGCACGGTCCACGCCAATCCCTCTCTGGCACAGAGGGTCCACTACCTGCCAGCCGGCATCGTGACATTTATCCTCTTTCTGCCCCAGAGACTCTTGCCATGTCCGAATACGTCCAGGAGAATCTAAAAAAGGGCTTTATCCGTAAATCCTCCTCTCCTGCCGGAGCCGGATTTTTCTTTGTGTCCAAAAAAGATGGCTCCCTACGTCCTTGCATTGACTACCGCGGTCTTAATAAAATCACGGTTAAGAACCGCTACCCCTTACCCCTCATCTCTGAACTCTTTGATCGCCTCCAAGGTGCCCACATCTTCACTAAATTGGACTTAAGAGGCGCCTATAACCTCATCCGCATCAGAGAGGGGGACGAGTGGAAAACGGCATTTAACACCAGAGATGGACACTTTGAGTATCTGGTCATGCCCTTTGGACTGTGCAATGCCCCTGCCGTCTTCCAAGACTTTGTCAATGAAATTTTTCGTGATCTGTTATACTCCTGTGTTGTTGTGTATCTGGACGATATCCTAATTTTTTCTGCCAATCTAGAAGAACACCGCCAGCATGTCCGTATGGTTCTTCAGAGACTTCGTGACAACCAACTCTATGCCAAAATTGAGAAATGTCTGTTTGAATGCCAATCTCTTCCTTTTCTAGGATATTTGGTCTCTGGCCAGGGACTACAGATGGATCCAGACAAACTCTCTGCCGTCTTAGATTGGCCACGCCCCTCCGGACTCCGTGCTATCCAACGCTTTTTGGGGTTCGCCAATTATTACAGGCAATTTATTCCACATTTTTCTACCATTGTGGCTCCTATCGTGGCTTTAACCAAAAAAAATGCTGATCCCAAGTCCTGGCCTCCTCAAGCAGAAGACTCCTTTAAACGACTCAAGTCTGCCTTTTCTTCGGCTCCCGTGCTCTCCAGACCTGACCCTTCCAAACCCTTCCTATTGGAGGTTGATGCCTCCTCAGTGGGAGCTGGAGCTGTTCTTCTACAAAAAAATTCTTCCGGGCATGCTGTCACTTGTGGTTTTTTCTCTAGGACCTTCTCTCCAGCGGAGAGGAACTACTCCATCGGGGATCGAGAGCTTCTAGCCATTAAATTAGCACTTGAGGAATGGAGGCATCTGCTGGAGGGATCAAGATTTCCTGTTATTATCTACACCGACCACAAGAACCTCTCCTACCTCCAGTCTGCCCAACGGCTGAATCCTCGCCAGGCCCGGTGGTCTCTGTTCTTTGCCCGATTTAATTTTGAGATTCACTTTCGTCCTGCCGATAAGAACATTAGGGCCGATGCTCTCTCTCGTTCCTCGGATGCCTCAGAAGTTGATCTCCCTCCGCAACACATCATTCCACCTGACTGCCTGATCTCCACTTCTCCTGCCTCCATCAGGCAGACTCCTCCAGGAAAGACCTTTGTTTCTCCACGCCAACGCCTCGGAATCCTCAAATGGGGTCACTCCTCCCATCTCGCAGGTCATGCGGGCATCAAGAAATCTGTGCAACTCATCTCCCGCTTCTATTGGTGGCCGACTCTGGAGACGGATGTTGGGGACTTTGTGCGAGCCTGCACTATCTGTGCCCGGGATAAGACTCCTCGCCAGAAGCCCGCTGGTTTTCTTCATCCTCTGCCTGTCCCCGAACAGCCTTGGTCTCTGATTGGTATGGATTTTATTACTGATTTACCCCCTTCCCGTGGCAACACCGTTATTTGGGTGGTCGTTGATCGATTCTCCAAAATGGCACATTTCATCCCTCTTCCTGGTCTTCCTTCTGCGCCTCAGTTGGCTAAACAATTTTTTGTACACATTTTTCGTCTTCACGGGTTGCCTACGCAGATTGTCTCGGATAGAGGGGTCCAATTCGTGTCTAAATTCTGGAGGGCTCTCTGTAAACAACTCAAGATTAAATTAAATTTTTCCTCTGCATATCATCCCCAGTCCAATGGACAAGTAGAAAGAATTAACCAGATCCTGGGTGATTATTTGCGACATTTTGTTTCCTCCCGCCAGGATGACTGGGCAGATCTCCTTCCATGGGCCGAATTCTCGTATAACTTCAGGGTCTCTGAATCTTCCTCCAAATCCCCATTTTTCGTGGTGTACGGCCGTCACCCTCTTCCCCCCCTCCCTACCCCCTTGCCCTCTGGTCTGCCCGCTGTGGATGAAATTTCTCGTGACCTTTCCATTATATGGAGAGAGACCCAAAATTCTCTCTTACAGGCTTCTTCACGCATGAAGAGGTTCGCGGATAAGAAAAGAAGAGCTCCCCCCGTTTTTTCCCCTGGAGACAAGGTATGGCTCTCCGCTAAATATGTCCGCTTCCGTGTCCCTAGCTACAAGTTGGGACCACGCTATCTTGGTCCTTTCAAAATTTTGTGTCAAATTAATCCTGTCTCTTATAAACTTCTTCTTCCTCCTTCTCTTCGTATCCCTAATGCCTTTCACGTCTCTCTTCTCAAACCACTCATCCTCAACCGTTTTTCTCCCAAATCTGTTCCTCCCACTCCTGTTTCCGGCTCCTCGGACGTCTTCTCGGTCAAGGAAATTTTGGCTGCCAAAAAGGTCAGAGGGAAAAATTTTTTTTTTAGTAGACTGGGAGGGTTGTGGTCCTGAAGAGAGATCCTGGGAACCTGAGGACAACATCCTTGACAAAAGTCTGCTCCTCAGGTTCTCAGGCTCCAAGAAGAGGGGGAGACCCAAGGGGGGGGGTACTGTTACGCCGAGCGCTCCGGGTCCCCGCTCCTCCCCGGAGCGCTCGCTTCACTCCCTCCGCTGCAGCGCTCCGGTCACGTCCTCTGACCCGGGGCGCTGCGATCCCGCTGCCAGCCGGGATGCGATTCGCGATGCGGGTAGCGCCCGCTCGCGATGCGCACCCCGGCTCCCCTACCTGACTCGCTCCCCGTCTGTTCTGTCCCGGCGCGCGCGGCCCCGCTCCCTAGGGCGCGCGCGCGCCGGGTCTCTGCGATTTAAAGGGCCACTGCGCCGCTGATTGGCGCAGTGGTTCCAATTAGGGTTTTCACCTGTGCACTTCCCTATATTACCTCACTTCCCTTGCACTCCCTTGCCGGATCTTGTTGCCTTAGTGCCAGTGAAAGCATTCCTTGTGTGTTCCTTGCCTGTGTTTCCAGACCTTCTGCCGTTGCCCCTGACTACGATCCTTGCTGCCTGCCCCGACCTTCTGCTACGTCCGACCTTGCTTCTGCCTACTCCCTTGTACCGCGCCTATCTTCAGCAGCCAGAGAGGTGAGCCGTTGCTAGTGGATACGACCTGGTCACTACCGCCGCAGCAAGACCATCCCGCTTTGCGGCGGGCTCTGGTGAAAACCAGTAGTGGCTTAGAACCGGTCCACTAGCACGGTCCACGCCAATCCCTCTCTGGCACAGAGGGTCCACTACCTGCCAGCCGGCATCGTGACACCCTTCCTATTGGAGGTTGATGCCTCCTCAGTGGGAGCTGGAGCGGTCCTTCTACAAAAAAATTCTTCCGGGCATGCTGTTACTTGTGGTTTTTTTTCTAGGACCTTCTGTCCGGCGGAGAGGAACTACTCCATCGGGGATCGAGAACTACTGGCCATTAAATTGGCACTTCAGGAATGGAGGCATCTGCTGGAGGGATCAAAATTTCCAGTTATCATTTACACCGACCACAAGAATCTCTCCTATCTCCAGTCTGCCCAACGGCTGAATCCTCGCCAGGCCAGGTGGTCTTTGTTCTTTGCCCGTTTTAACTTTGAAATTCATTTTCGCCCTGCCGACAAGAACATTAGGGCCGATGCTCTCTCTCGTTCCTCGGATGCTTCGGAAGTAGAGGTCTCTCCGCAACACATCATTCCTCCTGACTGTCTGATCTCCACTTCTCCAGCCTCCATCAGGCAAACTCCTCCAGGGAAGACCTTCGTTTCTCCACGCCAACGTCTCGGAATTCTCAAATGGGGTCACTCCTCCCACCTCGCTGGCCATGCGGGCATCAAAAAGTCTTTGCAACTCATCTCTCGCTTCTATTGGTGGCCGACTCTGGAGACGGATGTTGTTGATTTTGTGCGGGCCTGTACTGTCTGTGCCATAAGACTCCTCGCCAGAAGCCTGCTGGTCTCCTTCATCCTCTGCCTGTCCCCGAACAGCCTTGGTCTCTGATTGGTATGGACTTTATTACAGACTTACCCCCATCCCGTGGCAACACTGTTGTTTGGGTGGTCGTTGATCGATTTTCCAAGATGGCACATTTTATTCCTCTTCCTGGTCTTCCTTCAGCGCCTCAGTTGGCAAAACAATTTTTTGTACACATTTTTCGTCTTCACGGTTTGCCCACGCAGATCGTCTCGGATAGAGGCGTCCAATTCGTGTCAAAATTCTGGAGGGCTCTCTGTAAACAACTCAAGATTAAATTAAACTTCTCTTCTGCTTATCATCCTCAATCCAATGGGCAAGTAGAAAGAATTAACCAGGTCCTGGGTGACTATTTACGGCATTTTGTTTCCTCCCGCCAGGATGACTGGGCAGATCTTCTACCTTGGGCCGAATTCTCGTACAACTTCAGAGTCTCTGAATCTTCTTCTAAATCCCCATTTTTCGTGGTGTACGGCCGTCACCCTCTTCCCCCCCTCCCTACTCCCTTGCCCTCTGGTTTGCCCGCTGTGGATGAAGTGACTCGTGATCTTTCCACCATATGGAAAGAGACCCAAAATTCTCTTTTACAGGCTTCATCTCGCATGAAAAAGTTTGCCGATAAGAAAAGAAGAGCTCCCCCCATTTTTTCTCCCGGAGACAAGGTATGGCTCTCCGCTAAATATGTCCGCTTCTGTGTCCCCAGCTACAAACTGGGACCACGCTATCTTGGTCCTTTCAAAATCTTGTGCCAAATTAATCCTGTCTCTTACAAACTTCTTCTCCCTCCTTCTCTTCGTATTCCTAATGCCTTTCATGTCTCTCTTCTTAAACCACTCATCATCAACCGTTTCTCTCCCAAACTTGTTTCTCCCACTCCTGTTTCCGGTTCCTCTGACATCTTCTCCGTAAAGGAGATACTGGCCTCCAAGACGGTCAGAGGGAAAAAATTTTTTTTGGTCGATTGGGAGGGCTGTGGTCCTGAAGAGAGATCCTGGGAACCTGAGGACAACATCCTAGACAAAAGTCTGGTCCTCAGGTTCTCAGGCTCCAAGAAGAGGGTGAGACCCAAGGGGGGGGGGTACTGTTACGCCGAGCGCTCCGGGTCCCCGCTCCTCCCCGGAGCGCTCGCCACATCCTCGCTACTGCAGCGCCCCGGTCAGATCCACTGACCGGGTGCGCTGCGATACCGCCTCCAGCCGGGATGCGATTCGCGATGCGGGTGGCGCCCGCTCGCGATGCGCACCCCGGCTCCCGTACCTGACTCGCTCTCCGTCGGTCCTGTCCCGGCGCGCGCGGCCCCGCTCCCTAGGGCGCGCGCGCCGGGTCTCTGCGATTTAAAGGGCCACTGCGCCACTGATTGGCGCAGTTGTTCTAATTAGTGTGTTCACCTGTGCACTCCCTATGTATACCTCACTTCCCCTGCACTCCCTCGCCGGATCTTGTTGCCATTGTGCCAGTGAAAGCGTTTCCTAGTGTGTTCCTAGCCTGTGTTCCAGACCTCCTGCCGTTGCCCCTGACTACGATCCTTGCTGCCTGCCCCGACCTTCTGCTACGTCCGACCTTGCTCTTGTCTACTCCCTTGTACCGCGCCTATCTTCAGCAGTCAGAGAGGTTGAGCCGTTGCTAGTGGATACGACCTGGTTACTACCGCCGCTGCAAGACCATCCCGCTTTGCGGCGGGCTCTGGTGAATACCAGTAGTAACTTAGAACCGGTCCACTAGCACGGTCCACGCCAATCCCTCTCTGGCACAGAGGATCCACCTCCTGCCAGCCGAATCGTGACAATGCCTCTACCCCTATAACTATGCACCTATCTCTATAACTATGCCTCTACCCATATAACTATGCATCTACCCCTATAACTATGCCTCTACCCATATAACTATGCATCTACCTCTATAACTATGCTATTAACCCTATAACTATGCTACTACCCCTATGGCTATGCCACTAACCCTATAACTATGCATCTATCTCTATAACTATGCCTCTACCCATATAACTATGCATCTACCTCTATAACTATGCTATTAACCCTATAACTATGCTACTACCCCTATGGCTATGCCACTAACCGTATAACTATGCATCTTTCTCTATAACTATGCCTCTACCCATATAACTATGCCTCTACCCATATAACTATGCCTCTACCCATATAACTATGCATCTACCTCTATAACTATGCCGCTAACCCTATAACTATGCTACTACCCCTATGGCTATGCCACTACCCCTATGAATATGCCACTACCCCTATGACTATGCCACTACCCCTATGGCTATGCCACTACCCCTATAACTATGCCACTACCCCTATGGCCATGCCACTACCCCTATGAATATGCCACTACCCCTATAACTATGCCACTACCCCTATAACTATGCCACTACCTCTATAACTATGCCTCTACCCCTATAACTATGCCTCTACCCCTATGACTATGCCACTACCCCTATGGCTATTCAACTACTCCTATAACTATGCCACTACCCCTATGGCTATCCAACTACCCCTATAACTATGCCTCTACCCCTATAACTATGCCACTACCCCTATGGCTATGCCACTACCCCTATGACTATGCTACTACCCCTATAACTATGCATCTACCTCTATAACTATGCCTCTACCCCTATAACTATGCCACTCACCTCTTACTATACCACTACTCCGATAACTTTGTTACTTCCCATGTAACTATGCCACTACCCCTCTAGCTATGTCACTACCCATACAATGGTCACTACCCCGATAACTGCCTCTTTCCTCTTACTATACCACTACACGTCTAACTTTGTGACCACCACTATAACTATGCCATTACCCCTAGAACTATGCTATTAGGGGTTAGTACCTACCACAAGTGGCTCAAAAGAAGGATAAGTGGTGAACTGGCATCGGGGCCATGGGCACCCATGGTTCACTGATGTATGTGGGGAGGAAAGGCTAGCCCGTCTGGTCCAAGCTCACTGAAGAAAATCTGTAATAAAATTTGCCGAAAAAGTTAAAGCTTTCTATGAATGGGCATCAGAACACACAGGGCATCACAGGTTAATGCTTATGGGGCTGCATAGCTACAGAGTACCTGTGGTGGTCTAACAATTCTTATGTGATTTTCACCCCAATATTTATTTTTAACAGCATACAAAATGACTGTTGTCTCAGATTTTTCCCAGGTTGCAATGTGGCCGAGACCTGACTCACTAGTCAGTTAATAACAGGAAGCCTGTCTGCTTCAATGGGTGGAGCGATCGCTTGGTGGGAGAGAGATCAATCTGCAACTAATGCAACAGTTGTAGGCACCGTGATTGAAAACCACAAGTCTTTTGAATGGATGCAGCTCATTTATGTTTTAATGGGTGGGGTGGCTGATGTGTGGGAGAGAGGAAAATGGAATACTGGGATTTGTAGGCAAAGAAGTTAACTTAAACAGGAAATACCAGTTCACAAAAAGCTAGCCACAGTGTTATGATAATGTGGTGGCCCAGTATGGGAGGTGTTACCCCGTACTCCTGCTGCCCTGTCAGGCAGCCTCCTTCAGTGTCCCTAGGCCCCCCTGCATTAATTTCCTCATTGTAAATATGTTGTACCGTATAAAATGTGTTATCACTTTAAGAGTTATACCATGTAATATACCATGTGCTTGTTACCCAGGAGGTACCAGTTACCAGGTGATCCCAGGGGTGACCTATGGGCTCCCTGCTAGTCTCCCCAATATAAGCCCTGGGTGGAGCTTCTCTCTCTTTGATCTCTGCTCTTCTGCTGAGGTCCAGTGCAGTCGCCTAGTGTGTGTTTCCAGAGTGTTGGAGACCTCAAAGTCCAGTCCTGCAGCCACCATCAAGTCAAGTAAGATAAAGTCACCGCTTTATGAGTCAAGTCAAGTCAGTCCCTGTCATCTGTCAAGTCAGCGTGGTCTGCATTCAATTGTCCAGTCCTACTACAAGTCCCAGCAAGCCCTTAAGGTCTCTGCGTCACTGGTCACCTCCTTGGGCCCTGGCTGAACTGTATAGACTTTACCATCTATCTACCCTTAGTAAAGCTACCATTGTCCGTAACTTGGCGTCGGATTCTTTATTGCCCCCATGCCTAGCCCAGGATCCAGCTGCCTACCTTCGGGTGGTTATAGGCTAAACCTTGCCCTGGCGTCACGACTACAAGGGGTTAATGCCATCTGCCCCTAGGGTAACAACATCTGCCCTCATCACACACCCCGCCATACCACAGTAATCTCACAACATAGCCATTTAGCCCCAAGACAAGCACAGATCTTTCCTAAACATGTCCATTACTGTCTGCCAGGTATGTACTAAAATCACCTTATGGTGGAGAACCCCTTTAAGGAGCTGTTTACAGCAACATGAGGGACACCTACATCATATTAGGCTTTAATGTTTTTATTTTTATTATTTAATGTTACGGCTAATCGGTGTATATTTTCTAAGCTCACAGATTTTCATGTTTAATCATATAAATTTAGGCTGTGTTCACATGATCAGGTTAGCAATTACTGAATACAAAGGAAGGGTTCAGAAAGCAGATGAAGTCTGAGTCTTTCCTTTATAAATGTTTTTCTATTTCTGATCTCTTCCTGGCTTTGTATTTAATAATTACAATTAAAAACCTGAA
This sequence comes from Hyla sarda, assembly GCF_029499605.1. Classification (NCBI taxonomy): domain Eukaryota; kingdom Metazoa; phylum Chordata; class Amphibia; order Anura; family Hylidae; genus Hyla; species Hyla sarda. The sequence continues at coordinate 335,561,280 of NC_079193.1, forward strand.
TGTGTGAACACAGCTTTTAAAAGTACGTCATATCCCACACAAAATAAAATGTTATATGTTACTCAGTACCCGATCCTGATCATGTACATATCATTTTTTTATGTGTCTAGCATAAAATACCCTCACAAATACCTTATTTTTGTTGATCACTTGCTTTTCATATGCATGACTCATCTTCCTCCCTGAGTCTGCTGTGCTGGGTCTCTTCATCCGATCACTGCAGGCTGCGCTGTAACCCCTTCTTCTCTGTTTTCATGTTGTAGTCTGATAGGACAGGAGTGAGCACAGAGGAGTGCTAGTCCCGCCCTCACTTCCTGGACTTTGTCCCAGTCTGTGCCTAAGCTTGAACTAAGAAGATGTTGCTGCCAGACTGGGTTATGTTCTGGATGGTATGGGGACCCTTAGTGGTCTATGATTTCTATAAAAAGTAAATAACATTTTCTTATAAAGTACAGTGATCCCTCAACATACGATGGTAATCAGTTCCAAATGAACCATCGTTTGTTGAAACCATCGTATGTTAAGGGATCCGTGCAATGTTAAATATAAGAAGCTGTACTCACCTGTCCCCGCCGCTCCGGACCCGTCACCGCTGCCCTGGTTCTCACCCTCCATCGCTGCCGCCGCGTCCCCGTGGCGTCCCCGATGCTCCGGACGTCTCTGCTTCCCCGGGATCCTCGCTCTCTGCTCTCCGTCGCTGTCATCACGTCACTACGCACGCACGCCGCTCCTATTGGATGACGGGACGGCGTGCGCGCGATGTGATGACGACGAAGGAGAGTGCCGGCGATGGAGGGGATCGTGAAGATGACGCTTCGGAGCACCGAGGACAGGTAGGAGACCATCACCGGAGCACACAGGGCACCATAAACGGCTATCTGGCAGCAGCTGAAGCAGTCTGTGCTGCGGGATAGCCGTTTATGCGATGGCCCCGACATACAAAAGCATCGTATGTTGATGCTGCCTCTGAGAGGCCATCGCATTTTTAAATTATCGTATGTCGGGGCCATCGTAGGTCGGGGGGGGTCACTGAATATTAGAAAGATTAATGTTTTGCCAAGGTGAACAACATACATATATATAAAGTTTTTAAATCTGACAGTGTCCATTTAATCACATGGTCTAGCAGGTAAATGGAGGAATCTGGATGAATTGAACCAACAGGTATTGACACAGTATGGGCACCTAATATGCCTGGTGGTGCCATAGGGGCACATGCACCTAAGATAATGGTCAGCTGAACATTCGGACAATAGCTATTTCTCCCAATTCCATATATACACACAATTGGCTCGCTCAAGCATGCCTATTTTTTCAGTGGGGAGAGGGAGACAAGATGCTGATCCAAGCTACATGACTTTTCTGCTGTCGGGGGAGAACCAGGTGACCCCCCCCCCCCCCCCCATACATGCTAGATGTAACATGTACAGTGGTCCCTCAACATACCATGGTAATTCGTTCCAAATGAGCCATCGTTTGTCGAATCCATCGTATGTTGAGGGATTCGTGCAATATAAAGTATAGGAAGCTGTACTCACCTGTCCCCGCCGCTCCCGATGGTGTCCCCGGCCTCCGCTGGGCTCTCCGCTGTCTTCTCTGGTCCTCCGCTGTCTTCTCCGGTCCTCTGCTGTCTTCTTCGGTCCTCTTCTGTCTTCTCCGGTCCTCTTCTGTCTTCTCCGGTCCTCTTCTGTCTTCTCCGGTCCTCTTCTGTCTTCCGCAAGGCCTTACTGGGCCTGCGTAGCGATGTCATTGCGCCGCTGCGTACGCCATTCCTATTGGATGACGTGCGCAGCAGCGTATTGATGTCATCGGAGAGGGCCGAGAAGACACCGGAAGACCAGCGCTGGACCCGGAGGGCACCCCGGAGCATCGTGAAGGGGTAAGTAATACTTACGGCACCACACGGGGAACATTAAGCTGCTATCCGGCAGCAGCTTAAGCATTTGGCGCTGCCGGATAGCACTTAATGCGATGGCCCCGACATAAAAAAGCATTGTATGTCGATTTCATCATATGTCGGGGCCATCGTAGGTCGGGGGGGTCACTGTACAGTATATTCCACCACAGACGTACATGTAGCAGCTGTGACCCAGCACAGAATCACAGTCTGCATATGATTGGTTTTATATACAGTGATCCCTCAACTTACAACGGCCTCAACATACAATAGTTTCAACATACAATGGTTTTTTAAGTTGTAACCAGACTCAACATACAATGACAATCTGGACAAAGACAGTCCAGATCTGTGAAACTTGTCAATGGCCGCGAGAACTGACCAATCAGAATGGGCAATTTACTGGTAAAACCCCTGTATTACTGAAGTGTATGCACTGACTGGTGTCTGGTAGCGCCCCCTACAATACAGGGAGGTATTACATGTTCTGTACTCTTTACCTGTACCAGGGTTACCTGCTCCTTTGGACACCAGGTGAGGGCGACTCCATGTTACTTTTTTAGGACATTGCGTGTTCTGTACAGGACCCTGAAGAAGCTCCTGTCCTCTACATAGACCAGTGTTTCCTAAGCAGGGTGCCCCCAGCTGTTGCAAAACTACAACTCCCAGCATGCCCGGACAGCCTTTGGCTGTCCGGGCATGCTGGGAGTTGTAGTTTTGCAACAGCTGGATGCTCCCTGCTTGGAAAACACTGACATAGACAGTGATTTATAGCCCCCAGCAGATCTTTATTACTTTTATATGTAAAGACTTACTTTTTATATATTAGTTACCTACTTATCTTTCTTTAATTCTCACTTTTTCCTATTTTTGGATGACATTTTGGGGCTTTAGAACCAATTACCAGGTTTCCATAGAGTTCTGGTCTCAACATACAATGGTCGTCCCAGAACCAATTAATATCGTAACTTGAGGGGCCACTGTACATTCTTATTTGGTCTGACGCTGCATGAGTTAAATAGTGAGTGGTGTCATAATCCTGGATTAACACGCTTATTCCTGTCTCTGTTCCTACTGTTTGCAAACATGTTTGGCGCATTGCTCAGCGGCCAATGTTCCCAAGCGCCGCTCTGTTCCTTCAGAGATCAGATATTACCTGACTCATTCTATAGTGTTCCTAGTAAAAGACGGAAACCAGGTCACAGCTGGCGGTCCACCATTGGCTGTCTATCCGCCCTTTATATGAATGTCAATACTAATTTTAGTCACAATAACATTAGCCCTGTGTCATCTTGTTACAGATATTGTTTGATTCCAGTGTCACAGACCGTCGCACGCTGAATCACATGACATACCCTTGTTATGGTATCACCCTTTATTTACATAGCACTGATATATCATTCATAGGAAAGAGAATTCATTCCGGGCATCAGTACACGCTCCATTGGAGTTTACAGTTTTGATGCTCGAATTCGGCTATGTTTCCACACAACTTGTTTTTGGTGTTTTTTTTCACCTGAAAAAAACGACCCAAAAAATGCCCCATCATTTTGCACTCCCATGATGCATTTAATGTTTTTTTTTTTTTTTAAGTAGTGGGTATTACTTACTTTGGGCCTTTTTCTTATTTGGCCTTTTTGTCATTGAAAGTCATGTGATTCATTCAACATGGGACTCGTGACTAGGGATTTCTACTTAAGAATTGGAAGGATAAAAAAAACACCAAAAAATATGCCAATGTTACTGATGTGTGGAGGGAGGAAAATGGAATTCTGGGATTTGTAGGCAAAGAAGGAAACTCAAACAGGAAATACCAGTTCACAAAAAGCTAGCCACAGTGTTTCTATGAGAGAAAAATATGCCACGATTCCCTACAAAAAAAATAGTCTCAGCATGCTGTAATTTTTGGAGACTGACACTGAAAAAAAACAAAAAAAAAAACACATCAATAACTGTCCTGATTTACTATTATAAATCTGAGCTGTTTTGTCTAGTCGTGCGCCAAAATAAACCTAGAAGCCTGGCAACCCCCCCAAAAAAGGGCGTGGCCTTCCAGAAAAGGGGTGTTTTCTCACAACTTGATCTAATAACTATGGAATACCCACAAAATCCTGTGATTAAATGGCTGGAAATTTTCTCCAAGAAAAAGCTGTTCAGAACTTTCCCGACATGTAAATCCCCATAGTAAAGAGAGTGGAATCCTGCAAGTCTGAAACAACATTCCACACTAATAAAAAAACCAAACTCTTAGTAAATCAGGGCCAAAGAGTGAAAAAACTCTAAAGGAAAAAATCGCAAGTGGATTTAGTGTGCTATATTTTCATATTGACTTTCAGATAACATCTGCACGCTGTATTTATTGCTTAAAAAAAACAAAAAAAAAACACATTTGGCGATTTAGGCATTTTTGGGGAAGTATAAACCCAACCTAAGGAAAGTTTGGCTTTATGGACCACAACTGGATCACGCAGTCAGGGCCGGCCCAAGAAATTGGGCCTCATTTACTAAGAGTGGAGTTTTCTTTGTGGCTCTTTGTGTCAAACAGGTATTTTTCCACGGTATTTACTATTGTGGCTTGTATTTGGCGATTTTCCCTGCGCTTTGCTCTTTTTACACCTGCTCTGAGCTGTCAGGTTTCCTAGAGCGGAAATTCTCCACATTTTATGTGGAAACATTAGTAAATTTTTAGGTTTCTTTAAAAAAAAAATGTTTTCTCCTTTAAAGGGGTACTCCGCCCCTAGACATCTTATCCCCTATCCAAAGGATAGGGGAAAAGATGTCAGATCGCCGCGGTCCCGCTTCTGGGGACCCCTGGGATGTCCTCTGCGGCACCCCGCTATCATTACTCCACAGAGCGAGTTTGCTCTGTGCGTAATGACGGGCGATACAGGGGCCGGAGCAGCGTGACGTCATGGCTCCGCCCCTCATGACATCACGGCCCGTCCCCTTAATGCAAGTCTATGGTAGGGGGTGTGACGACCGCCACGCCCCCTCCCATAGACTTGTATTGAAAGGGGCAGGCCATGACGTCACGAGGGGCGGAGCCGTGAAGTAACGATGCTCCGGCCCCTGTATTGCCCGTCATTACGTGCAGAGCGAACTCGCTCTGTGGAGTAATGATAGCAGGGTGCCGCAGAGGAGATCCCGGGGGTCCCCAGAAGCGGGACCGCGGGGATCTGACATCTTATCCCCTATCCTTTGGAATTTTTCCAATGGACTCACCAAGCCTTGATGTGATGAATCCTAGTGTATACCTATAAGCTGAATCACCTGTGTATATATGTGATCCTTTCTCCAGAAACCAAGAGGTACATAGGCCAGGGTAACAGTCATCAAATGTCTACTGGTAAACGTCTATTAAGAAATAGAAAGGGATATCCCATTTCAAAAAAGTTATCTCCAATCACAGGAAAAGGAATAACAAGCTGATAACAATGCAGCAAAATCAGCAAAAACTCAACTTGTGAACACAACCTTTAGAGGAGACATATAAGGACTATATATTCTGATCCCATAGGGAAAGCAGCAGCAGTATATAGATAGAGCTGGAAGGGGAGGGGTCTGTGAGCAGCCTGACCCAAAGAAAATCAAAGTGTTTAATGTGCCAGAAGAAGAAGTAGTCAGTCTTGGGTCAGCTGACTTCCTGTGGGTCAGGCTGGTGATCGCATGACCCAATTACAGTTATTAAAAACACATGGATGCAGCTGTGCTGGAATAAAACAGATGGCACTGTAGGACTGGTAATGGTGACCAAGCAGGAGTGCTAATTTAAAGGGATACTCAGGTGGAAAATAAATTTTTTTGAATCAACTGTGGCCAGAAAAGTGAACAGATTTGTAAATGACTTCTATTTAAAAATCTTTAGCCTTCCAGTACTTATCAGCTGCTGTATGCTCCAGAGGAAGTTGTGTACTTCTTTCCAGTCTGACCACAGTGCTCTCTGCTGACACCTCTATCTGTGTCAGGAACTGTCCAGAGTAGGAGCAAATCCCCATAGAAAACCTCTCCTGCTCTGGAAAGTTCCTAACATGTACAGAGGTGTCAGCAGAGAGCACTGTGGTCAGAATGGAAAAAACTATACAACTTCCTGGGGAGCATACAGCAGCTGATAAGTACTGGAAGGATTATGATTTTTTTAAATAGAAGTAATTTACAAATCTGTATAACTTTCTGGCACCAGTTGATTTGAAAAGTTTTATTTTTTTTGAGTACCCCTTTAAGGCAGGATTCACATATAGTATTTTGGTCAGTATTTTTAACCAAAAACAGGAGTGGGTCCAAAACACAGAAAATGTGCAAATCTTCAAATCTTACCTTACCTACAGTTCATCTCTGTGTTGGTTCCACTTCTAAAAATACTGACTAAAACACTATGGGGGAGATCTATCAAAACCTGGGCAGAGGAAAACTTGCCCAGTTGCCCATAGCAACCAATCAGCTCGCTTCTTTCATTTTTAGGAAGGCCTCTGAAAAATGAAAGAAGCAATCTGATTGGTTGCTATGGGCAACAAAGGCAACTTTTCCTTTGCACAGGTTTTGATAAATCTCGCACTATGTGTGAACCCAGCCTTAGGATAATAGATACTATTGTGCCATGTTTATTTTTTTTATTTTATTGAATTAGGTCAAGTTGATGTTGTAACTTATTCCGTATGATTCATATTTGTTTCACTTCCCGAATGAATATTATCTCCTCCAAACAATGGGCTATGAATATTTCACTTACTGGCCCTGATTTATCAATCTGTCCCAGACAAATCTGGAAGGATTGGCCCAAAATGATCAATCACAGCTCAGCTTTCATTTTACCAGAGATTGTTAAGATATGAAAGCTGAGCTGTGATTGGTTGTTACGGGCCAATCACTCCAGTTTTGTCTTGGACAGATTGATGAATCTGAGCCATTTCTGGTGTCCCGGTACCGTATTGTATACCGTACCTAGTGTGGTGGTCCCCAAAGTCAGAGTTACTACGCTCTGGTAAGGTCCCCCAGGTAGGACAGCCCCTAGTCGCCTCTCTTCTACTCTAATTCTATAGTGTTTATATATGTATATATTTAACAATGTGTGTATTTAAGATAATATATAGAGTACTTACCTTGTTAGCGTAGCAGGACCTTCGGTCATGTTACTATGTTAATTCCTCTATGGTATGTTAGAGGACCTTTGGAGGTCCTTGGGTCACATGTTACCCATAAACCTTTGTAATGGTGATTGACAGAAGTATTGGACCAATCAGCTCTAGTCCAGCCCCTGCCCATATAAGGGAGCTGTAGCCAATTATCGCTCTCTTGGGTTGCTGCTCTCGTGGATGCCGGACTAGCAGGACGGATCTGCACAACTTTCAAAGACAAGCTAGGCCAGAAAACCTACCAGCCTCAACTGAACTAAACTGTGAGTTCTAAACTAATCCCCGCTAAAGCTAGCGTGACTACTGGACCACAACTTAATCCCCTAAATCCAGTGGAACAGTGCATATCACCCTAAAGACTAAAGGTCCCAACCTTTGTCAATCTCCAAGAGAATTTGCATGTATAGAGACTGTTCCGGTTATGAAGCTTGCATAAAATCTTCAGAAAGTTCCAACTGTTTTCAGCAAACTCTCTGGTTGTCGACATTCAATTATTCTATGCCTCCCTATCGCTCTTGGGAAAGGTGGCGGTAGGACTAGCAGTACAGAGGAGCCCTCATCCTGGCGTCACGAATAGCAAGGGTTAACCAGACACCCTTTAGTCTGCACAGCTACCCCCGATATACCCTACTCCCCCAGGCTATCACACATTGTCTTACCTTGAACAGCGGCATTGTCCGGAACACGAAAGCCTGCAGCTTCCGCATTCATGATGTCACGCCATGCCCTCTCCATTCATGTCTATGAGAGGGGGTGTGACGGCTAGATGTTAATGGAAGGGGCATGGTGGCTGGCATCGCCAGTTATCGGGCACAGCGCGGAGTTCGCTCCGTGCTCCTAAGGACAGGGGTGCCGCAGCAGAGATCGCGGGAATCCCCAGCGGCTGGACTACGTGATTTAACATCTTATCCCCTATATTTGGATAGAGAATAAATAGTTTTCAGCGGAGCACCCCTTTAATAGCTTCATGTTCTAAATTTGTGTTTCCCAATCATTGTGTCTCCAGCTGTTGCAAAACTACAACACCTAGCATACCTGGACAGCCTCTGGCTGTCTGGGCATGCTGAGGGTGATAGTTCTGCAACAGCTGGAAGAGCTCTGATAGCGGAACGCTGCTTTAACTAAACATCCCATTTTTTTTTGCACAAAACTGCGGACCCTATAGAATTCTCAGATGCGTGGCTCCCTTACACTGCGTCTAAAGCTTTCTAAGGATAGGAACAAACATGGCAAATACCGCTGAGCAGCAGAGAATACGCTGCGGATGCGTTATAAGCAGACACACAGGGCTTTCCCTGCCACAGCTCGAGTCGCCACCTGGCCAGTATTTTAGCCACCCTGCCGGTATTTTTATATTAAAAATTTTTTATATTTATCCAACCAATCCTTCAACTCCCGGAATGTTGCACCATAACCTATACCAGTTTTTCCCAACCAGAGCTCCTCCAGCTGTTGCAAAGCTACAACTTCCAGCATGCCCGGACAGCCAACGGCTGTCCGGGCATGCTGTGAGTTGTAGTTTTGCATCAGCTGGCGGCACCCCTGGTTGGGAAACACTGACCTATACTATATACTACTATATAGTCCAACATACTGGGAGTTGTAGTTTTTGTTTGGGGCAGCTGATGAGCCACAGGCTGTATCAGGGCATGCTGGGAGTTGTATTTAGTAACTAACTGCAACTCCTGAATTTAACCCCTTAAGGACCAGGCGTTTTTCGGTTTTTGCACTTTTGTTTTTTTCCTCCTTACCTTTAAAAAATCATAACTCTTTCAATTTTGCACCTAAAAATCTGTATTATGGCGTATTTTTTGCACCACCAATTTTACTTTGTAATGACATTAGTCATTTTACCCAGAAATCTACGGCGAAAGGGAAAAAAAATCATTGTGCGACAAAATTGAAAAAAAAATGCCATTTTGTAATTTTTGGGGGCTTCCATTTCTACGTAGTAAATTTTTCGTTACAAATGACACCTTTTCTTTATTCTCTAGGTCCATACGGTTAAAATGATACCCTACTTGTATAGGTTTGATTTTGTATTACTACTGAAAAAAAATCATAACTACATGCAGGAAAATGTATACGTTTAAAATTGTCATTTTCAGAGCCCTATAACTTTTTATTTTTCCATGTTCAGGCGGCTATGAGGGCTCATTTTTTGCGCCGTCATCTGAATTTTTTGTCGGTAGCATTTTTGTATTCATCAGACTTTTTGATTGCTTTTTATTTATCTGTTCATGATATAAAAAGTGACCAAAAATACACTATTTTTGACTTTGGAATTTTTTTGCGCGTACGCCATTGAACGTTCGGTTTAAAAAGTGATATATTTTTATAATTCGGACATTTCCGCACGCGGCAATACCACATATGTTTATTTTTATTAACACAGTTTTTTTTTTATTCTTGGAAATGCCGGGTGATTCAAACTTTTATTAGGGGAAGGGATAATTCAAAGGGTTAATGATTTTTTTTTTTTACACTTTTCTTATGCAATATTATAGCTCCTATAAGGGGCTATAACATTGCATTAATTGATCTTTAAGACTGATTGATGTATCCCCATAGAAATGGATCAATCAGTGTTTTCGGCGATTGAATGCTCAAGCCTGGATCTCAGGCTTGAAGCATTCATTCGGCGATCAGACAGCGCAGGAGAAGGTAAGAAGACCTCCTCCTGTGCTACAGCTGTTCGTGATGCCGCAATTATACCGCGGCGATCACGAACAGCTCCCTGAGCTAGCAGGGCACTTTTACTTTAGTTTTTAGCCGCGCGGCTCAGCTTTGAGCGCGCGGCTAAAGGGTTAATAGCGCGATCAGTGCCGCGCGCTATTAGTGGCGGGTCCCGGCTTCACTATGACGCCGGGCCCGCCGCGATATGATGCAGGGTTACCGTGTAACCCCGTGTTATATCACGGGAGCAGGACCAAGGACGTACCCATACGTATGAAGCCCATAGATACAGGTGCAACAACTAATGTATATACACTCCCGATAGTTATGCTATTATAATAACAATTCCCTATTTTCTATTCTCAGGATTGGTAGGTGTCCCAGGGGCCGAACCCACACCGATCAGCTTGTTGTCCCCTAACCTGGGAATAGGAGTAACTTCTTCAGATGGGAATACTCCTTTAAGTTTCCTTTCTACTTACTAATACTTGCTCGGCAATTTTCCCTATTGACTCAAGTTATTGACTCACTCTTTCACAGTAGTTATGTGATTCTTTTACTGGCCAACTTAGTAGAGTAAAGATGCCACTCAGCCAATAAAAAACAAATATATAACTACAGTTCCTGCTTCTATGGATTGCTAACATAGTACAACACTCCATTACGGGTATTATGGATTTAGCAAATTAAGTTTATTCTGTGCATAATATAAAATGACACAATTTTCTATTATACTTTTTGTATCCATTTTAAAGTGTACCTGTCGTCAACCAAAACTTTTATATAATGTAGATAATACCATTATATGTATATTTGTAATATACATTGGTTAAAAATTGTGTATATTTTTGGGTGAAAAAATGCTGTCTCTGCAGCTATTACCTGTGTGTCTCTATGATGAGTCCAAAAACAGGAAGTGAGGTTGGGACAAGCAGGGATCTGTGCAGGCTCCCGAATTGTCAATCATCTTGATGTATAAGCCAGGAGCATGTTATAGATCCCCGCTTGTCCTCAGTGTTCAGTGCCCTGCTTGTCATCAGTGTACAGAGCCCTGCTTGTCCTCAGTGTACAGAGCCCTGCTTGTCCTCAGTGTACAGAGCCCTGCTTGTCCTCAGTGTACAGAGCCCTGCTTGTCCTCAGTGTACAGAGCCCTGTTTGTCCTCAGTGTACACAGTCCTGCTTGTCCTCAGTGTACAGAGCCCTGCTTGTCCTCAGTGTACAGAGCCCTGCTTGTCCTCAGTGTACAGAGCACTCCTTGTCCTCAGTGTACAGAGCCCTGCTTGTCCTCACTGGACAGAGCCCTGCTTGTCCTCACTGGACAGAGCCCCGCTTGTCCTCAGTGTACAGAGCCCTGCTTTTCCTCAGTGTACACAGTCCTGCTTGTCCTCAGTGTACACAGCCCTGCTTGTCCTCAGTGTACAGAGCCCTGCTTGTCCTCAGTGTACAGAGCCCTGTTTGTCCTCAGTGTACAGAGTCCTGCTTGTCCTCAGTGTACAGAGCCCTGCTTGTCCTCAGTGTACAGAGCCCTGCTTGTCCTCAGTGTACAGAGCCCTGCTTGTCCGCCCTCACTTCCTGTATTTGGACTCCTCATAGAGACACCCAGGCAATAGCTGCAGGGACAAAAATATACATATTTTTAACCAATGTATATTACAAATATACATATAATGGTATTATCTACATTATATAAAAAGTTTTTGTTGACGACAGGTACACTTTAAACATTTTAAACATAGTTGTCATTAAGTAGAAGCCTTTATTGTTAATTTCCATCACATGACCAGGACACATTATTTCCTGCTGGAAAGTAAACAATGAAAGGTTCCACTGACTGACTGTAAGTTGAGATCTTGACAAACTGTAAGGAAACGAAACTGCAAATGTACCCTTTGCTCAGTACATTTGTGAATATATATATATATATATATATATATATATATATATATATATATATAGTCCCCCAAGTTCCAGGATGACCATTATATGTTAAAACCATGGTATGTTAAGACCATAATGTCATCCAAAAATAGTAAAAAGTAAGGATTAAAGAAAAGTAGGTAAATAACTAATATAGATAAAGCAAGTCCTTATATATAAAAGTAAGAAAGATCTACTGGGAGCTGTAATCACTGTCTATGTAGAGGACAGGAGCTTCTTCAGGGTCCTGTACAGTACACACAGTGTCCTAAAAAAGTAACATGGAGCCGTCCTCACCTGGTGTCCAAAGGAGCTGTCAGGATTCAGCAGGCTGGAGGTGGATCTTCTGTGTCAGAGAGGGATTGGCGTGGACCGTACCAGTGGACCGGTTCTAAGTTGCTACTGGTATTCACCATAGCCCGCCGCAAAGCGGGATGGCCTTGCTGCGGCGGTAGCAACCAGGTCGTGTCCACCGGTAACGGTTCAACCTCACTGACTGCTGAGACCGGCGTGGTACAGGAGGACTAGACAGAGGCGAGGTCAGACGTAGCAGAAGGTCAGGGCAGGCGGCAAGGTTCGTAGTCAAGGGCAACGGCAGAAGGTCTGGTAACACTGGTAAGGGCAAACACAGAAACGCTGTCACTAGGCACTGAGGCAACAAGATCCGGCAAGGACAGGAAGGGGAAGTGGGTTTTTATAGGCATGGAGCAGATGGGAGCTAATTACACTGATTGGGCCAGGCACCAATTAGTGGTGCACTGGCCCTTTAAATCTTAGACAGTCGGCGCGCGCGCGCCCTAGAGAACGGAGCCGCGTGCGCCAGGATGTGACAGCCGGGGAACGGGACAGGTAAGTAGATTGGGATGCGACCCGCGAGCGGGCGCGTCCCGCTATGCGAATCACATCCCCGCCGGCAGTGACAGTGCAGCGCTCCCGGTCAGCGGGTCTGACCGGGGCGCTGCAGAGAGGAGAACGCCGCGAGCGCTCCGGGGAGGAGCAGGGACCAGGAGCGCTCGGCGTAACAGGAGCAGCTAACCCTGACACAGGTAAAGAGTAGTACAGAACATGTAATACCTCCCTGTACTGCAGGGGGCACTACCAGACACCAGTCAGTGCATGCACTTCAGTAATACAGGTGTTTTACCAGTGAAATGTCCATTCTGATCGGTCAGATCTTCCGGCCATTGACATGTTTCACAGATCCAGACTGTAGCATTGTATGTTGAGTCTGGTTTCAAGTTACAATGCTCCAGAAAAGACCATTGTATGTTGAGGCCATTGTAAGTTGAGGGATCACTGTGTGTGTGTGTGTATATATATATATATATATATATATATATACTTAGAAATGCACTGAATGTTATCACTTTTAGACAACATTTGCATTAAAATCAATGAATCTGTGCTGCCATTTCTGATTTTCTGTTCCATCAAAGGAACAGAAGGGGAAGGATTTCACACTCTAGGCCCTATGTATTCTTGGTGTTCTGTGTATAGTTTGGTAAAAAAAAATACATTTCAAAGTGTGAAAGTGGTTTATGTTTTTAAATTTTTTCGTTGTTTTTAAACCTTTTTAGGATGTGCATTTTCACCTTTAACAGAAAACATAAAAAAAAAAAACACACCAAAGTTTAAGACATGTATAAATACATTTGTGCATATGAGGGACTAATTCATAAGGGAAAACAAAGTACACGAGGCCCTCTGTGTCCTTCTGCAGATACAGCATGGGGGGAGGCTCCTGCTGCAGGGAGTTGTCTTACAGATAGACACAGGATTGTGAGTAAGAGAAGGGGGAAATGGATGATCTCCTGGAATGCAAAGAGAATATTTCTTTATATACTTTACAACTTTAGTTGCAATATAAGACAAAATAGTATAAGGAAAAAATGAGGATAATAGAGGAAATGGTGGAATTTTATTATATTGGGGTTTTCCTTAGTTTGATATATATCCCTGCAGTTACTTAAATTCTGGACAAATTGTCATGCCACGTCAAAAAGCTCTGTATGGTTAAAGGGGTGAACTATACCTTTGTATATGTTCTTTTAGGACATATGAATGTTATGGTGAAGTGTCCTGCACTTAGCATCCTCTATGAGACACAGGAGAGATCTGCCAACAAGCAGTGACTTCAGTGGACCCAGCATTTATTTGAATGAATATATATATCACTACATTTTTTTCACAGCAACCCCTACAGGGGACAACATCAGCTGATGGCATCTTCTCTAGTGACAATCAATTGGTTGTCAGTGGTTCTGGAAGCTATATCACCATCAATATTAAAGGGATTAGGGAACTATTGTATGCAATCATTGGATGGCATTCCCTGTACAATACTATGCTATTGCATATCATTATACAGTGAGATCAGCGCTCTGATACAGCCTGACTCTGCCAGATGTGCCAGAGGAGGCTAAGACACTTATGGCCACCATTTTCTCTCATATCTCGTAGAAATCCACCTAACAGCCACAGGGGTGTTAGGAGAAATACCTTATCACTGTGTGATGCCAGGGCACCGTTATCCTATACATGGTCCGAGGTTGGAGACAGAGTCTCCTGGGCAGTAAATGAACACACTGACGTCAGGTTATGGATAACCGTCTTTACTGAGCTGAGTGCAGATGGTATTACTCAGACAGTTGGTTTTGTGTGAGAGAGTACAATGTAACCCCTTGGAATGCCTGTTGCCTTGCTGGGACTTTGGTGCTTTCACCAAATGGATTAATACTGATTTGTAAGCTAGGTAGATGAATCCTGGTAGGTAGGGTCCTGTCATTGATGTCTTCCCTGCCGGGGCATGAACTTCCACCGTACGGGAGATCCTTGCAGAATGACCAGATTAAGTAGATTTGAGCTAGGCCTCTCCTCATAGCACACAACACACCTGAACCAGACTGTAGCTTAGCTTACACTAGACTGAGAACTGCACTAAAACTGGGGCAACCCCCCCCCCCCCCACTATACTATATAGGGGAGACTTTAGGGGTTCCCATTGGCAGGAATGGGGGTTGTTGCTCTCTCACAGGAATAACATATATACAGATAACTACAGAATTAATTTGAAAAATATGTTACTTTTCATTAAAATGCAAACATAATTAGTATAACAATAAGTCCTTTGGTGGGCCCAACACCTTGTGCTGCAAAGTTACCAAAAGCAGTCCAAAGCCACAGAACAGCAATAGGTGCTGGGACACCACACACTTCTGCTGTCCGATGAGTCCCCCAACTGGCCGGCACCTCCATTTTCTCTATAGGTGTTGTGATTGGCATTGGTCATGGCATCTAGAGGATTAATGGCAGACAGCAGTGTGATCTTTAATGTCCACCAGCCGGTACTCACCCACTATGAAGCGAGCACAGCTCTTGTGCTCGCTTCATAGCCACATCATAAATGTACGCTGTCAGCTAGTTTTAGGACTCAAAAGGCTGTGTTCACACATTGCATTTTTGCTGCTTTTTTTAAGGTGCAATTTCTGCTTTGATCTGGTCTCTCAATGAGTTCAGCCAACAAAATGAAATACGCAGATTAAAAACCCAACAAAAATGCCGAGCATGATCATAGCCTAAAGCACCGGCATGTCTTCACACAGCTGGGGGCATACTGTGCTGCCCAGGACAGCCTACTTCCGCATTACACATTAAAAACCACATAGATTTTTCGACATCTTCCATTGGAATCAACAGGAAATAGTTCTTGTAGTAAAACCACACAGTTTTTAAGTCAGAAATTGCCATGGTTTCAGCATAAAAAAAAACATGCTGATGTTACATGTGTGAACATGTCTTTAGTGAAGCCCAAGCACCAAGATGTTAGTAAAATAGACGTGTCCGGAGAGTTTATATGCTGAAAAAGAATGTGCTATATATAGAGAGGACAACATATGTATATAATATCCGTGAAGAGAAATGAAAATATCGGCACTCACCAGTGTGGCTGCAGGGTCTTCTTTATTGAGACATACTCACATGCGGGGTACAGAAGAGAGGGGAGTGGGGGGACAAGTGGTGGCGACCGAGCTCTAGTTTCGTACACTTGGTGTGCTTCGTCCGGCCATATGTATATAGTTAAAGGGGAACTCCACCCCTAGACATCTTATCCCGTATCCAAAGGGGGACCCCTGTGATCTCGGCTGCGGCACCCAGACATCCGGTGCACGGAGCGAACTTCGCTCCGTGGCGGATGACTGGTGATGCGGGGCAAAGGCTTGTGATGTCATGCCCCGCTCATGATGTCACAACCACACCCCCTCAATGCATGTCTATGGGAGGGGGCATGACGTCCGTCACGCCCCCTCCCATAGACTTGCATTGAGGGGGCATGGCCGTGACGTCACGAGCCTCCGGCGCTGAAGCGGATGTTTAAACAAACGCTGGGTGCAGCAGGGAGATCGCAGAGGTCCCCAGTGGTGGGACCTCGGCGATCAGACATCATATCCCCTATCCAAAGGATAGGGGATAAGATGTCTAGGGGCGGAGTAACCCTTTAAACTATGGGAAGCAACTATGCTAAATTATTCATGTCATCAATGGGTATAGAACAGAACTTCTCACTGATCAAACACCCCACCATTTTGGAAAAGTGATATAAGTTTCAAGCGGAGTGATGTAGACTTTTTGGAGCTCCATTTTGTCGTTTTTCCTCCCACCTGGTAAGGCTGGTTGCCTCCTGTGTTGTACTGTATATTACCCACAGAGTGTATCAGATGACATCACAATGATGGATGAGGGAGGTTGTTATTCTCAGCATGGAAAACACACAGCAACATTTGTACCAAAACAAGGCTTCCTCCCAGGTGGCATTGGTGATAGTGAGTAAGAGGAAACCCGAGAACTGTTTACTCCGCAGTGGTCACAGGATGTCGGTCACCTTGTTCTTGCCGGTTGTGTCAGCTTCCCCTTTCATTCATATTGCCACATCTGCATTTGTTAACGTGATGAGATAATTGACTTATTTGTGACTCTGCAGAAACTAATGCGTTGAATGCAAACCTGACTTATTTAATGACGTTACATGTAAAGGGGATTAAAAAGAGACAAATCCTCCTAAACGACAAACAGGAATAAACCCTTTATCTCACACTAGGAAGCAGAAGTACTTTGGTAGGAGACTAGGCAGGAAGGCATTCACAATTCTTGCTAATTCCACGGGTGTGCGCAACGAAAGTCATCTAAAGGCTAAGTTACCACAAAAAAACTACCCTGTCATTTTGCACTCCCAAGATGCAGTTTTTGTGTTTTTTTTTCAAAAATGCAAACCTAGCCTTTAGGTAGACACACATGTCTGTTTTCTGACTATGTGAATGTGTTGCATGAACACTACTATTCCAAACTATGGATTTGCACAACCTAGTTTCTGCCTATTGGTTCTTTTACCACGCTTTGAAAACATCATCTAAGGGTTCGTTCAGACAAGCGGCTCCATGGCGTATTTTACGCTGTGGATCCGCCGCTGAAGGACCGCTACATGGTGCCTTTAGATGTGCCTGCTCGGAGCGGCAATACGCCGCTACGAGCAGACACACTGAGATGTGCACGTCGCCGTGCGCATGTGCAGTGTAATCGCACATCGGCCTAGCTCATGGAGCGGGGAGAACGGCCACCATGTGTGCGAGTCGCACATCGCTTCAGTGTGTCTGCTCGTAGTGGCATATTGCCGCTCTGAACAGGCACATCTAAAGGCAGCATGTAGCGGTCCTTCAGCAGCGGATCTGTAAAACACACTGTGGATCCGCTCATTTGAACGTACCCTTAGGCTACTTTCACACTGCTGTTGCTCCCTGTCAAGAACGGCCGTCAAACTCTCTGAATGTTATCAGAGTGGCCATTGTCGGAGCTTCTGACCAATGTTAACTATGCATTAGGAGACAAAGAATCTGAAGTAAAAACTTATGTCATTGATAAAAATTATAATTGTGCAGAAGTCTGCACTATAATCCTTCTTCATCTAACATTCCAGTTACAGTTAAAAAGTGCGCATGGACATTGTAGTATAGTTATATACCAATTTTGGAAAAATTGGCCAGCTATCTCCTGTTTACTGGGGTGTCTCGTCTCACCTCAGATGGTATATTTTAGGAGAAAGAAGGATCTGACATGTTGGATTCAACATTTCCAAAACTGTGTTCACATAGGAACGGCTGTACCCAAACCCAAGCTGTGTTTGGCCAACTACTATTAAAGATGCTTGGCCACTATAAGTCATGCTACAAATACGTAGATTCCATCTGATAACACTGACCAGACTGCAAAATCCCTCCTTTTTTATTGTGATGGTTCATCTTACAGCTATAAAGAACATGCACGTATACACTTTTTCTTGCATTGAACACATCATCAATAAAAGGTTTAGTCCAGCCCTTCTCCCCCCAAAAATGTAAAATTGATGCAGGGTGTCTGCAATGTCAGAGTGCACTCGCCGACTCGCAGGACCTCTGTGTGGCTGCTCGTAGCTGCGGATTGCCTCTGCGAGCAGGCCAGGGGGAATCGAGGCAGGGGAACGGGGGTGGCAACAGCTGGAGGCAAAAAATGGGTCAGGTCACTGGCGGATTTGCAGCATAAAATACACTGCGGATCCGTTACATGTGACCCTACCCTTAATGGGTTTATCCGCCATAAGGTGATTTTAATACATACCTGCCAGACAGTAATGGACATGTTTAGGAAGGATCTGTGTTTATCTTGGGGCAAATGGCTATGTTGTGTGTCCACTATAATGCTGAGGCTATCTTTTCGTGAACTGGCTATTTCCTGTTGGAGTTTGTTCTTTCAAACTACAAGTCCCATGATTCCTTGTTTGTAAGTGTGAGGTCACTTTCCTCCCTCCCACACATCAGCCACTCCATCCATTGAAACACAAATGAGCTCCCTTCCATTCAAAAGACCAGTGTTTTCTGACCAGGGTGCCCAAAGCTGTTTCAAAAATACAATTACTTGCAGAATGATCTCCACCCATTGAAGCAGACAGGCTCCCTGTCATCATCTGACTAGTGATGTAATGTCTCAGCCGCATTGCAACCTGGGAAAACCTGAGACAGCAGTAATTTTGTATGCTGTTAAAAATAAATATTAGGGGGGAAAAAAATCACAGAACAATTGCAAGACCACCATGAAACACCGGTACAGACACTATATTATCAACAACACTAACTTTACAGCCTCTGTAGCATAGTGAAATGAAAAAAATTCCTGAAATACTCCTTTAAATCGAATAGATTATTTGTGATGCAACCTGTAACACTGACACTTAGCATGTGGCGCATCCGCAGTGCTGCGGATGCGCAAATGTCAGTCACTAGAGCGAGCTCCCTGCTGCGGCCGGGTAGCCCTGTGTGTCTACTCATAGCAGTGGATTTTTCCGCTGCAGATCTGCTACAAGCAGACACACGGGGCTACCCAGCCGCAGCAGGGAGCTCACTCTAGTGACCGGCATCGGCACATCCGCTGCGTGAAATACATTGCGGCTGCGCTAACAACGATCATTTTAGTTCTGGTTTCAATAATGACTATGAATACAATTAGTAGTTTCCCAACAATGTAGCTGACTATGTGTATTGTAGTAAGTGTTCTGCTTAGGACGCTGACTACGCTTGTCTGTATTTACTTTTTACATCTGTCTATCATGTAAATGACTGCGCAGGCAACACTGCCATTATCTCTGCTCCTCTGGAGAACATACAGCTAGCGCCTGGAGTTACATCATCCCCCATGAGATATCATCACTTATTCTAGTTATTCACAAACCAACCCATATAGCTGTATTTCCCAGCCAGGGTGCCTCCAGCTGTTGCAGAACTACAACTCCCAGCATGCCCGGACAGCCGAAGGCTGTCCGGGCATGATGGGAGTTGTAGTTTTGCAACAGCTGAAGGCACCCTGGTTGGGAAACACTGCCATATAGAAACACTGGTTCTATAAAAATAACTAGGAAGGGAATATATATTTTTAGCAAGTTAATCTGCTGAAGTCAACAAAAGCTGATAGTAAATACATGTTCCCATTTCACTATTTTAATCAGCATTTCTGGCTTTGACAGCAGGATACACCACTTTGCTTCCGGGGATAGGATTACAAGGTCGCATAGCATATTGTTTGCATTGCAGTGTTGTTTTATCTGCTGTGTTATGTGGAAAGAAAGAAAGAGAAAAAGGGAAGGAAGGGAAATATTTGCCCGTTCCTACTCACCCTTCAAACCTCTCCTGCTTATGCAGGGTGCAAATTGTGCAAAAAAAAATGTAGAAATGTAAGGTTGATGTATCTACAAATTTCTAATATACAGACAATATTATCCCCTTAAAGGGGTTCTCCACCATAAGGTGATTTTAGTACGTACCTGGCAGGCAGTAATGGACATGCTTAGGAAGGATCTGCGCTTGTCTTGGGGCTAAATGGCTACGTTGTGAGATTACCATAACACTGTGGCTAGCTTTTTGTAGACTGGTATTTCCTGTTTGAGTTTTTCTTTTTTGACTACAAATCCCATAATTCCATTTTTCTCCTTCCAACAAATCAGCCACCCCACCCATTGAAACATAAATGAGCTGCATCCATTCAAAAGACCTGTGGTATTCAATCAGTGTGCCTACAGCTGTTGCATTAGTTGCAGATTGATCTCTCTCCCACCCAGCGATCGCTCCACCCATTGGAGCAGACAGGCTCCCTGTCATCAGCTGACTAGTGAGTCAGGTCTTGGCCGCATTGCAACCTGGGAAAAATCTGAGACAACAGTCATTTTGTATGCTGTTAAAAATAAATATTGGGGTGAAAATCAGAAGAATTGTGAGAAAACCGTCACACACAGGTAAAGACACTGTTACGCCGAGCACTCCGGGTCCCCGCTCCTCCCCGGAGCGCTCGCAGCATCCTCTCATTCGCAGCGCCCCGGTCAGACCTGCTGACCGGGTGCGCTGCAATATCTCTCCCAGCCGGGATGCGATTCGTGACGCGGGAGGCGCCCGCTCGCGATGCGCGTCCCGGCTCCCGTACCTGACCCGTTCCCCATCTGTCTTGTCCCGGCGCGCGCGGCCCCGCTCCTTAGGGCGCGCGCGCGCCGGGTCTCTGCAATTTAAAGGGCCACTGCGCCACTGATTGACGCAGCAGGCCTAATCAGTGTTATCACCTGTGCACTCCCTACTTATACCTCACTTCCCCTGCACTCCCTCGCCGGATCTTGTTGCCATTGTGCCAGTGAAAGCGTTCCCTTGTGTGTTCCTAGCCTGTGTTCCAGACCTCCTGCCGTTGCCCCTGACTACGATCCTTGCTGCCTGCCCTGACCTTCTGCTACGTCCGACCTTGCTCTTGTCTACTCCCTTGTACCGCGCCTATCTTCAGCAGTCAGAGAGGTTGAGCCGTTGCTGGTGGATACGACCTGGTTGCTACCGCCGCTGCAAGACCATCCCGCTTTGCGGCGGGCTCTGGTGAATACCAGTAGCAACTTAGAACCGGTCCACCAACACGGTCCACGCCAATCCCTCTCTGGCACAGAGGATCCACCTCCAGCCAGCTGAATCGTGACAGTAGATCCGGCCATGGATCCCGCTGAAGTCCCGCTGCCAGTTGTCGCCGACCTCACCACGGTGGTCGCCCAGCAGTCGCAACAGGTAGCGCAACAAGGCCACCAGCTATCCCAACTGACCGTGATGCTACAGCAGCTATTACCACAGCTCCAGCAAGCTTCTCCTCCGCCAGCTCCTGCACCTCCTCCGCAGCGAGTGGCCGCTTCCAGCCTTCGATTATACTTGCCGGATAAATTTTATGGGGACTCTAAGTTTTGCCGTGGTTTCCTTTCGCAATGTTCCCTGCACTTGGAGATGATGTCGGACCAGTTTCCTACTGAAAGGTCTAAGGTGGCTTTCGTAGTCAGCCTTCTGTCTGGGAAAGCTCTGTCATGGGCCACACCGCTCTGGGACCGCAATGACCCTGTCACTGCCTCTGTACACTCCTTCTTCACGGAGATTCAAAGTGTCTTTGAGGAACCTGCCCGAGCCTCTTCTGCTGAGACTGCCCTGCTGAACCTGGTCCAGGGTAATTGTTCTGTTGGCGAGTACGCCATCCAATTCCGTACTCTTGCCTCCGAGTTATCCTGGAATAACGAGGCCCTCTGCGCAACCTTTAAAAAAGGCCTATCCAGTCACATTAAAGATGTGCTGGCCGCACGAGAAATTCCTGCTAACCTGCATGAACTTATTCATCTTGCCACCCGCATTGACATGCGTTTTTCCGAAAGGCGTCAGGAGCTCCGCCAGGATATGGACTTTGTTCGCACGAGGCGGTTTCTCTCCCCGGCTCCTCTCTCCTCTGGTCCTCTGCAATCCGTTCCTGTGCCTCCCGCCGTGGAGGCTATGCAAGTTGACCGGTCTCGCTTGACACCTCAAGAGAGGACACGACGCCGCATGGAGAATCTTTGCCTGTACTGTGCCGGCACCGAACACTTCCTGAAGGATTGTCCTATCCGTCCTCCCCGCCTGGAAAGACGTACGCTGACTCTGCACAAAGGTGAGACAGCTCTTGATGTGAACTCTGCTTCTCCACGCCTTACTGTGCCTGTGCGGATATCTTCTTCTACCTTCTCCTTCTCTGTTATGGACTTCTTGGATTCCGGATCTGCAGGAAATTTTATTTTGGCCTCTCTCATCAACAGGTTCAACATCCCGGTGACCAGTCTCGCCAGACCCCTCTACATCAATTCTGTTAACAATGAAAGATTGGACTGTACCGTGCGTTACCGCACGGAACCTCTCCTAATGTGCATCGGACCCCATCATGAAAAAATTGAATTTTTGGTCCTCTCTAACTGCACTTCAGAAATTCTTCTTGGATTACCGTGGCTTCAACGCCATTCCCCAACCCTTGATTGGTCCACAGGAGAAACTGGGGTACTTCTTGTCACAAGGACTGTCTTAAACCGCTTCCCAGTACTCACAGTCGTGACCCTGTGGTTCCCCCGGTATCTGGTCTTCCTAAGGCCTATCTGGACTATGCTGATGTTTTTTGCAAAAAACAAGCAGAGACTTTGCCTCCTCACAGGCCTTATGACTGTCCTATTGACCTCCTCCCGGGTACTACTCCACCCCGGGGCAGAATCTATCCTCTGTCTGCTCCAGAAACCCAAGCCATGTCGGAGTACATCCAGGAGAATTTAAAAAAGGGGTTTGTCCGCAAGTCCTCCTCTCCTGCCGGAGCTGGATTTTTTTTTGTGTCCAAAAAAGATGGCTCCCTACGCCCTTGCATTGATTACCGCGGACTTAATAAAATCACGGTAAAAAACCGCTACCCCTTACCTCTTATCTCGGAACTCTTTGATCGCCTACAAGGCGCCCACATCTTTACCAAGCTGGACTTAAGAGGTGCTTATAATCTCATCCGCATCAGGGAGGGGGACGAATGGAAGGTCTGCATTTAACACCAGAGATGGACACTTTGAGTATCTGGTCATGCCCTTTGGCCTGTGCAACGCCCCCGCCGTCTTCCAAGACTTTGTTAATGAAATTTTTCGTGATCTCCTATATACCTGTGTTGTGGTTTACCTGGACGATATTCTGATTTTCTCTGCCAACTTAGAAGAACACCGCCAGCATGTCCGCATGGTTCTTCAGAGACTTCGGGACAATCAACTTTATGCCAAAATGGAAAAATGTCTCTTTGAATGTCAATCTCTTCCTTTCCTAGGATACTTGGTCTCTGGCCAGGGACTACAAATGGACCCAGATAAACTATCTGCCGTGTTAGATTGGCCACGCCCCTCCGGACTCCGTGCTATCCAACGTTTTTTGGGGTTTGCCAATTATTACAGACAATTCATTCCACACTTCTCCACTATTGTGGCCCCTATCGTTGCTCTAACCAAGAAAAATGCCAATCCTAAGTCCTGGTCTCCCCAAGCGGAAGACGCATTTAAACATCTCAAGTCTGCCTTTTCTTCTGCTCCCGTGCTCTCCAGACCTGACCCATCTAAACCCTTCCTATTGGAGGTAGATGCCTCCTCAGTGGGAGCTGGAGCAGTTCTTCTACAAAAAAATTCTTCCGGGCATGCTGTTACTTGTGGGGGTTTTTCTAGGACCTTCTCTCCGGCGGAGAAAAACTATTCCATTGGTGATCGAGAACTACTGGCCATTAAATTGGAGGAATGGAGGCACCTGCTGGAGGGATCAAAATATCCAGTTACTATATACACTGATCACAAGAATCTCTCCTATCTCCAGTCTGCCCAACGACTGAACCCTCGCCAGGCTAGGTGGTCGTTGTTCTTTGCCCGTTTTAACTTTGAAATCCATTTTCGCCCTGCTGACAAGAACATTAGGGCCGATGCCCTCTCTCGTTCTTCTGATGCCTCTGAAGTAGAGGCCTCTCCGCAACATATCATTCCTCCGGACTGTCTGATCTCCACTTCTCCAGCTTCCATCAGGCAAACTCCTCCAGGGAAGACCTTCGTTTCTCCACGCCAGCGTCTCGGGATTCTCAAGTGGGGACACTCCTCCCACCTCGCAGGCCATGCGGGCATCAAGAAATCCTTTCAACTCATCTCTCGATTTTATTGGTGTCCCACTTTGGAGACTGATGTTGTTGATTTTGTGCGGGCCTGTACTGTCTGTGCCCGGGATAAGACTCCTCGCCAGAAGCCTGCTGGTCTCCTTCTTCCTCTGCCTGTTCCTGAACAGCCTTGGTCACAGATTGGTATGGACTTTATTACGGACTTGCCCTCATCCCATGGCAACACAGTTGTTTGGGTGGTCGTTGATCGATTTTCCAAGATGGCACATTTAATTCCTCTTCCTGGCCTTCCTTCAGCGCCTCAGTTGGCAAAGCAATTTTTTATACACATTTTTCGCCTTCACGGTTTGCCCACGCATATCGTCTCGGATAGAGGCGTCCAATTCGTGTCTAAATTCTGGAGGGCCCTCTGTAAACAGCTCAAGATCAAATTAAACTTCTCTTCTTCTTACCATCCCCAATCCAATGGGCAAGTAGAAAGAGTTAATCAGGTCCTGGGTGACTATTTACGGCATTTTGTTTCCTCCCGCCAGGATGACTGGGCAGATCTTCTACCATGGGCCGAATTTTCATACAACTTCAGAGTCTCCGAATCTTCTGCTAAATCCCCATTTTTCGTGGTGTACGGCCGTCACCCTCTTCCTCCCCTCCCTTCTCCCTTGCCCTCTGGTTTGCCCGCTGTGGATGAAGTGACTCGTGATCTTTCCACCATATGGAAAGAGACCCAAAATTCTCTTTTACAGGCTTCATCCCGGATGAAAAAATTTGCTGATAAAAAAAGAAGAACTCCCCCCATTTTTGCTCCCGGAGACAAGGTATGGCTCTCCGCTAAGTATGTCCGCTTTCGTGTCCCCAGTTACAAACTGGGACCACGCTATCTTGGTCCTTTTAAAATCTTGTGCCAGATTAACCCTGTCTCTTACAAACTCCTTCTTCCTCCTTCTCTCCGTATTCCCAATGCCTTCCATGTTTCTCTCCTTAAACCACTCATCCTTAACCGCTTCTCTTCCAAAGTTGTTTCTCCTACTCCTGTTTCCGGTTCGTCTGACGTCTTCTCTGTGAAGGAGATTCTAGCCTCCAAGATTGTCAGAGGTAAAAAATATTTTTTTGGTGGATTGGGAGAACTGTGGCCCAGAGGAGAGATCTTGGGAACCTGAGGACAACATCCTAGACAAAAGTCTTATCCTCAGGTTCTCAGGCTCTAAGAAGAGGGGGGGACCCAAGGGGGGGGGTACTGTTACGCCGAGCGCTCCGGGTCCCCGCTCCTCCCCGAAGCGCTCGCAGCATCCTCTCATTCGCAGCGCCCTGGTCAGACCTGCTGACCGGGTGCGCTGCAATATCTCTCCCAGCCGGGATGCGATTCGTGACGCGGGAGGCGCCCGCTCGCGATGCGCGTCCCGGCTCCCGTACCTGACCCGTTCCCCATCTGTCTTGTCCCAGTGCGCGCGGCCCCGCTCCTTAGGGCGCGCGCGCGCCGGGTCTCTGCAATTTAAAGGGCCACTGCGCCACTGATTGGCGCAGCAGGCCTAATCAGTGTTATCACCTGTGCACTCCCTACTTATACCTCACTTCCCCTGCACTCCCTCGCCGGATCTTGTTGCCATTGTGCCAGTGAAAGCGTTCCCTTGTGTGTTCCTAGCCTGTGTTCCAGACCTCCTGCCGTTGCCCCTGACTACGATCCTTGCTGCCTGCCCTGACCTTCTGCTACGTCCGACCTTGCTCTTGTCTACTCCCTTGTACCGCACCTATCTTCAGCAGTCAGAGAGGTTGAGCTGTTGCTGGTGGATACGACCTGGTTGCTACCGCCGCTGCAAGACCATCCCGCTTTGCGGCGGGCTCTGGTGAATACCAGTAGCAACTTAGAACCGGTCCACCAACACGGTCCACGCCAATCCCTCTCTGGCACAGAGGATCCACCTCCAGCCTGCCGAATCGTGACAGACACTATATTATGAACTACACTAACTTTACAGCCCCTGTAGCATAGTCAAAAAAAAAAATCCTAGAATACCCCTTTAAAGGAGTAGTGCAGTGAAACATAACTTATCCCCTATCCTTAGGATACTGTTCAGGAGATCGCGGGGGGTCTCAGCCTTTTATTTTATTACTTTAAAAAAAAATTACTTTTTGTACGAAAATGAGTATGCTTAAAATTGTCCTCTTCTAACCCCTATAACTTTTTTATTTTTCTGTATACGGGGCTACATGATTTTACGCCGGAAAAGGGAGGTTATTTAAACTTTCATTAGGGAAGGGGTTAGTTATATGCAATCATGCATTGGATTGCATAGACTGTTTAATGCTATGCCATTGCATAGCACTGATCAGTGTTACTGGCACTCCATTGCTCCAGCCTGCCATGGCTGACTGGAGCCTTGGAGCACCGATTGGACAGCAGGGAGCCAAGTAAGAGACCTCCCGCCGTCCTTTCTGCAGATCGGGACGTCGCGATTTCGTTGCGGTGGTCCCGTTCAATCCACTGAACTAACTGGCAGTGCTATTCATCTAAAGGGTTAATGCTAGACTTCAGCCCGATTGGCGATGTTTGGCATTAGCCGCAGGTCCTGGTTTCCGGACACAGACAGAGGTATCAGCAGAGAGCACTGTGATCAAACTGGAAAGAACTACACAACTTCCTCTGGGGCATACAGCAGCTGATAAGTAGACGGCAGTAGACGAGGTGTTTTCCCAGTACTTTATTCTAGTGATCGGTGGATCAGTGAGCTCCGCTATAATTTTATGTGTATGGAAGCCTCCAGACTGATACCTAATGCAGATATCGGTGGCAAGAGGATCACTCCCTACAAATTTTAGTCCAGGAGAACTCCATGACTTCTTAGTCACCTGGCAGCAGATATGCGGGTGACAAGTTTTCCAGACAGAAACAGAGAGTGGAACAGTCAGGAGTAAGACCAAGATAACCAGATGTGTGTTGGAAGCAGCTTGGTACCAAGGAAGAACCACACTTTAAGAAACTTCTATCAGGTCTTAGGTATCTGTAAAGGTGATGTGGACTATACCAGTTGTTTACCAAGGTTATGGTCCCCAGGATTCCCCACTAGTAGACAACTGTAATTGGTTAAATAAAGGCAGTCCCAGACCACCATCAAAAATAGAAACAGGAAAATAGCTACTAAAGAGAGGCTGAAAACCAGGCACTGAAAGAATGGAGACATAAGGATCTAGGAGAGTGGTAGAGCCCTTTGCTGGACTGTTTTTTCCCTCTCCCGCTGGATTTATGACCGTTGCCGCTCGCTCCCGCAAGGTGTGTGTGCAATCCTGCCCGCTCCTGCAAACAATGAGCCACAACAACCTCACTTCCTCCCGCATCTGCAAGCTTTTTATTGGGTCCCGCAGGACCCGGGGAATCCCAATCATGATGCAGGGCTCTACTGCATGGCATTAGTAGAGTAGAGCCACAGTGTTCCGTCATCACATGGGATAGGGACCCCACTCACTAACCCCCCCCCCCCAACCAAACATCCCCTAAAGAATACACTGACTACTGAATGGTATGAAAGGCCACGGCCGTATTTATTGAGGAAATAGAATAAATAACTTTATTAATAAATAAATAAATGACAATCTATAAATAAATAATTAAATACCATCTAGTTAAAACTCAAGTATATAACCGATAATAAAACCAACCAAACCACAGTATACTTCCACCAAAGCTGTCCACCCAGGGATTCTGGGTGACACCCCAACTTAATATAATTAAGTGTCCACCTACAAGGTGACTTCCTCAACATACGGACCGTGACATATAAAAGACAAGCAGAGAAAACGGGGGGGCAGGTTCACTTATCTCCTTTTCTTCACAGAATGTGACCGGCACCGCTCCGGACCTGTAAATATATACCCTTGAAATTCCCGCCGTTGGTGGAAACCGCCAATCATGACAAAGGTCACACTGATAATCTGCCCAGCAACACGCCGGCCCTATGAAAGGACTCAGAGAAAAAAGGTAAGAAAGTTAACTGTTTCACCACCTATTAGCAACTATTAAAATAATCCCTAGCCATATTAAAACAAGGAGGGGGGGGGGAGAGGGGCCCATCCCATGTGGCCCCTGCGCTACCCTCCTGGGCCTAGACAGTGATGCCAGGGCTATGCATGGGCTAAAACATCACTGACCAGGCAAAGAATCCGCTGCACTGACTCATATTAGCCCCCTGCTGACATATTCAGCTAAACCTTTTTTTCTTTTTCTTTTTGCATCATTACTGTCCAAAATTTCTATTAAAGGGGTACTCCACCACTAGACATCTTATTCCCTGTCATAAGGACCCCCGCGATCTTAGCTACAGCACCCCAGACATCCAGTGCATGGAGCGAACTTCACTCCGTGCTGGATGACTGGCGATGGGGGGCAGAGGCTCCTGACGTCACGGCCACACCCGTTCGTGACATCTCAGCCACGCCCCCTCAATGCAAGTCTATGGGACGGGTCATGACGGCTGTCATGCCCCCTCCCATATATTTGCATTGAGGGGGCATGGCTGTGACGTCATGAGCCTCCGGCGCTGAACCCGATGCTCTAACGAATGGCAGGTGCAGCACGGCAGCAGGACCCCCACAATCAGACATCTTATCCCCTATCCATTGGATAGGGGATATGATGTCTAGGGGCAGAGTACCCCTTTAAGGAAGTAATTAGGAGTGATATAATGTGATGTGTAAACATGCAACAAAATGTAATTGTACATGACAAACAAATAAGCCTTATTTCTGATTTAAAAAGTAATTTTTAAGAGATAGCTTAAAACTGCAATATATATATATGTGTGTGTGTGTGTTGTATAATTAGTAACTTTTATAAAAAAATATATAGTGGCACAGAGCGGTTAGAGTTAGGAAAAACATGCAGTGAGTGACAATCAGTAGACTCCACGTGAGCGCTGTAGACCGTTGACACTAATGTTACTTGTTTACTTTGATAAGGGTTTACTGGCCTTTACTTTCATGGAAATGATATAGGTGGAAATAACTTTCCAAGAAAGCATATTATGCATTCCAAACACTGTACTGGAATACACACTCTACTGTTAGGGTGCCTTCACAGTTCTCCCCTCCTCCAGCCGTAGGCTGAAAACATGGTGTGACAGCGCCCTTACAGCAGGTCAAATCATGACTAAATACTCTTACATAACAAGGGGGTCAGGTTACCTGGTGGTTCAGCAATGTGACTTTTCTATTTTTGTAGTTTTTTTGCATAAGGTTATTGGTATTTTCCATAGAACAATACCATTTATTTTTTGATAAATTATAGATATATTGACCGATAGATACAGTGGGGCAAAAAAGTATTTAGTCAGTCACCAATTGTGCAAGTTCTCCCACTTAAAAAGATGAGAGAGGCCTGTAATTTTCATCATAGATATACCTCAACCATGAGAGACATAACTTCTTTAAGAGTCTCTTCTGTCCTCCACTCGTTACCTGTATTAATGGCACCTGTTTGGACTTGTTGACACCTGTCCACAACCTCAAACAGTCACACCCCAAACTCCACTATGGCCAAGACCAAAGAGCTGTCAAAGGACACCAGAAATAAAATTGTAGACCTGCACCAGGCTGGGAAGAATGAATCTGCAATAGGCAAGCAGCTTGGTGTGAAGAAGTCAACTGTGGGAGCAATTATTAGAAAATGGAAGACATACAAGATCATTGATAATCTCCCTCGATCTGGGGCTCCATGCAAGATCTCACTCCGTGGTGTGAAAATGATCACAAGAACGGTGAGCAAAAATCCCAGAACCACACAGGGGACCTAGTGAATGACCTACAGAGAGCTGGGACCAAAGTAACAAAGGCAACCATCAGTAACACACTACACCACCAGGGACTCATATCATGTAGTGCCAGACGTGTCCCCCTGCTTAAGCCAGTACATGTCCGGACCCCTCTAAAGTTTGCTAGAGAGCATTTAGATGATCCAGAGGATTGGGAGAATGTCATATGGTCAGATGAGGATAAACGAGAAAAAAGACACACGTGCCCCTAGTGCGGTACTTTAAAGAATTTTTGGCAAAATGTAAAGATTTACACTTACCAGAAGATGTTGCGCTCAGGGCACAACACCATATCGCATGTAGAAAGTGGTAATCTGTTTGCAGCCTGGATCCTCCGGTCAGGTCCTCACTCACCGGCTAGTATAATAGCAATTGTTTCAGGAAAAAAATGGATCTTAGTCAGGCGCAGCTACAGTTGAAGACAGATGACAATATCCATAGGTTTACTTCATAAGGTTTATTCAGTGGCACAACAGCAACGCGTTTCTTGCCCTCAAAGGGCACTTCCTCGGGCAATGTGCATGTCTAACATGCACATGCACATTGCCTGAGGAAGTGCCCTTTGCGGGCAAGAAACGCGTTGCTGTTGTGCCACTGAATAAACCTTATGAAGTAAACCTATGGATATCGTCATCTGTCTTCCACTGTAGTTGCGCCTGACTAAGATCCACTTTTTTCCGGAAACAATTGATATGGTCAGATGAAACCAAAGTAGAAATTTTTCTTTGAGTTTGGAGGAGAAAGAATGCTGAGTTACATTTAAAGAACACCATACCTACTGTGAAGAATGGGGGTGGAAACATCATGCTTTGGGGCTGTTTTTCTGCTAAGGGACCAGGACGACTGATCCATGTAAAGAAAAGAATGAATGGGGCCATGTATTGGGAGATTTTGAGTGAAAACCTTTGGAGGGAATTGAAAGTCCATGTTCACCAGTGACAGCCCCAAAACATCACTGCTCTAGAGGAGATCTGCATGGATGAATGGGCCAAAATACCAGTGTGTGAAAACCTTGTGAAGACTTACAGAAAATGTTTGACCTCTGTCATTGCCAACAAAGGGTAGATAACAAAGTATTGAGATGAACTTTTGTTATTGACCAAATACTTTTTTTCCACCATAATTTGCAAATAAATTCTTTAAAAATCAGACAATGTGATTTTATGGATTTTTTCTTTCTCATTATGTCTCTCATAGTTGAGGTATATCTATGATTAAAATTACAGGACTCTCTCATCTTTTTAAGTGGGAGAATTTGCGCAAATGGTGGCTGACTAAATACTTTTTGCCCCACTGTATGAGATAGATAGATAGCTAGCTAGATATGAGATAGGTAGAGAGATAGATATGAGATAGATAGATAGATATGAGATAGATAGATAGATAGATTAAAAAATAAATAAATCAGCAGCACTCCGTTCCTTCAGATGAATCAGTGCGTGGCTTTATAACGCCACGCACTGATTTATCTGAAGGAACGGAGTGCTGCTGTTTTTTTTTTCCTTTTCTTTTTTCGTATACTTGAGGGCCTCTAAGGCTGGGTTCACACCACACTTCGTTTTCGGCCGTATGCGGTTTCCCGACCGCAGGCAAAAACGTGGTCGACCGCGTTTTTGCCTATGGTCGGGAAACCGCATACGGCCGAAAACGAAGCCGACCGGAGGCTGCGGTTCACTCCGGTCGGCTCACAGACATACATTAAATACGGTTCCCGAATACGGCTGAGTGTGGGCGCCGCGATTAAGCCCCCCCCCCTCCTCTCAGCCGTATACGGGAACCGTATTTAACAAAACGTGGTGTGAACCCGGCCTAACCCAGGCTCCAACAGCCTGTACCTGGACAACTAAGGTGGCGAAGTGTATGGATGGATGGATGGATAGATATGTCTAGAAAAACAGAAGAGTAGATGAGCAATGCTGACATTGCTATACAATAGGTTTTTCCATACTTGATGGATTGCAGTTCATTGACTCCTTAGTACTTTCTCCTTTTTCTTGCAGGTATGTTGTTGCACAATATTTTGTGTTTATGGGAACACAAGGATTGAAGAGCTGTCATTGTTGTTATTATCAGTTTAGTAAGTGGTTGCTCAGGATTTTCTGCCAACAATTCCTGTTTACAGTAATGGCAGTCATAACATGTCTCCAGGAGATATTCATTTCTGGCAGCCATTCCTGTCATACCTGTACCTACACACGTCTACTAGAAGAAGTGGTTTTCTAAAAACATAAGCAAAACATGTTTGGAAGAAGGTCACCCAAAGTCCAGTGTTTTACTATTGGGGCGTACCAATACAATGACTTGTCTCTGCAGAATCTGTCAGACAAACATTTTAGGCTCCTCCCTCCAGCACAATGCCCACCTCTTTACAAACTCGATTTTTATTCTAAAGGTCTGACTTAGGCTGCATGCACTCCACGTTTTTGCAATACAGTTCCCGTATCAGGTTTTTGAGGAAAAACGGATTCCTCAAAACCTGACTAAACTGTATCAAAAAGTGTGTACAAATTTTAACCTGTATACAGTTAAAAACCCTATACGGTTTGAAAAATGATGTCCGGTTGCATCGGTTTTTTAAGAAAAAAACGTATACGTTTTTAACTTTTCACTCCATTTTGAATAAAGTTTTACTTGTTTGATTGAAATTCCAAGAAAAAAAACTGTGCAAAGTCAAAAACCGTATGGTGAAAACCGGATGGAACTGTAGGCACATACAATTCTGTACAGTTCCCATTGACTCCCCTGTTAAAAAAAAAACGTATACGGTTTAATACAGTTTTTCAACCAGACCTAAAACCGTGGTAGACTACGGTTTTGGGTACAGGAAAAAAACCTGACAAAACCGTACAGGATGCAAAACGGACACAACCTGATGCATCTTTTGGCATATGATTTTCAATGGAGAGTCAATGCATACGTTTTCCAATACGGTTCCATGCGGTTTTCACATAGAAAACGTATACGGGAACTGTATTGCAAAAACGTGGTGTGAATGCACACTTACAGCAGCCCCGCAAAGGAGATCAATAAAGTGGTCGCAGCGTCGGAATACAATGCTGCAGCCTCTTCACTGCGCAGATCATCAGGAGCGCTGGGAGTCAAATATTCATGGTCTATCCTAAGAACAATATATCCTAAGATCCTCAACAATAAAGTCCCACAAAACCTCTTTTATTAAATTGTATAATTATCTGGTTACATAGCAAGTATCATGATAATTACAGTATCATCATTACTTCTCAGCATTGGCTATTATTATTTCTGCTTTAATGCTGATTGGGAAAGTAAGGCACTTTTGTCTCCACCCGCTGTCTACATGGCCCTGTGATAGGAATGTTGGTGAGGCCTTTGAGCCTAAAAAAACAACAACATAAGTCGGTCATCGGTAAGTCAAGTCATCTTATTGTCAGTCACCATCTCTGTCAAGTCAAGTCCATCTGTAGTCACCGTGGCCTGCACTAAAGTCAGTCTAACTACTGCAAGTCTCAGCAAGCCTGCGAGGTCCCCCCCCCCCCCCCCCTGTTTCACTGGTCACCTCCCTGGGATATTTGGCTGTACTGCAAAGACTAAATCACCTGTCTTGCCTCAGTAAAGCTGCCATTATCCTTAATCTGGTGTTGGTGTCTTCATTGCCCCTGCTTAACCCAGGATATGCAGTATTACCTTTGGATGGTTAAAGGGGTACTCCGGTGAAAACCTTTTTTCTTTTAAATCAACTGGTGGCAGAAAGTTAAACATATTTGTAAATTATTTCTATTAAAAAATCTTAATCCTTACAGTACTTATTAGCTGCTGAATGCTACAGAGGAAATTCCTTTCTTTTTGGAACACTGACGACATCACGAGCACAGTGCTCTCTGCTGACATCTCTGTCCATTTTAGCAACCATGCATAGCAGATGTGCCAAGAGCAGCATGGTGGCTCAGTGGTTAGCTTTGCTGCCTTGCAGTGCTGGGGACTTGGGTTCAAATGCCACTAAGGACAACAATAAATAAAGCGTTATTATTATTATAATAACGTCAGCAGAGAGAACTGTGCTCGTGATGTCATCAGAGAGCATTCCAAAAAGAAAAGAATTTCCTCTGTAGTATTCAGCAGCTAATAAGTACTGAAAGGATTAAGATTTTTTAATAGAAGTAATTTACAAATATGTTTAACTTTCTGCCACCAGTTGATTTAAAAGAAAAAAGGTTTTCACCGGAGTACCCCTTTAAGGCTAAACCACGCCCTGGCGTCACGACAAGAAGGGGTTAATACCATCTGCCCCTTGGGCCATAACATCTGCCCTGCATCTACCCTGCACCTCACAACCCGACACCACATTATGTCGTATTGTTTACACTAGGGCCAAAATGTCAGATAGCATAACAAATAGTTCATACCCCCTCCTATTTCCTGTCTGTGTTTCTGTAATTCCCAATCGTGTTTGTGGATCATTTACCTCATGTTGTGTTTGTGTCTTATCTTCAGAGTAAAAAGCACAGGGTGTAGTGACTAATACAGATGTAAACAGAATACAGACGTCCACAGCTCATTTAGCTTGTTCTCTACTGATGGTGGTGTATACAGGTTGGCCTACAGTAATGTATGTGATAGCCTGGGGGAGTAGGGTATATGGGGTGTAGCTGTGCGGACTAAAGGGTGTCTGGTTAATCCTTGCTATTCGTGACGCCAGGGTGGGGGCTCCTCTGTAATGCTGGCACTGGAGGTTATACTCACGTGTCCCTGCCGCTCCGGACCGTCACCGCTCGTGACCGCTGCCCTGGATGTCGCCTTCCATCGCTGTCGCCACGTCCCCGGGGTGTCCCCGATGCTCCGGCAAGGCCTCGGCTTTCCCGGCATCCTTGCTCTCCAGACATGATGACGACGTTGGAGAGCGCCGACGATGCAGGGGATCCCGAAGAGGACGCGCCGGAGCCCCGAGGACAGGTAATTGATCGCCAGCGGACCACACAGGGCACCGTAAACGGCTATCCGGTGGTAGCTGAAGCAGTCTGCGCTGCCGGATAGCCGTTTATGCGATGGCCCCGACATACAAAAGCATCGTATGTTGATGCTGCCTTCAACATGCGATGGCCTCTGGGAGGCTGTCACGATGCCGGCTGGCAGGTAGTGGATCCTCTGTGCCAGAGAGGGATTGGCGTGGACCGTGCTAGTGGATCGGTTCTAAGTCACTACTGGTTTTCACCAGAGCCCGCCGCAAAGCGGGATGGTCTTGCTGCGGCGGTAGTGACCAGGTCGTATCCACTAGCAACGGCTCAACCTCTCTGACTGCTGAAGATAGGCGCGGTACAAGGGAGTAGACGGAAGCAAGGTCGGACGTAGCAGAAGGTCGGGGCAGGCAGCAAGGATCGTAGTCGGGGGCAACGGCAGGAGGTCTGGAACACAGGCTAGGAACACACAAGGAAACGCTTTCACTGGCACAATGGCAACAAGATCCGGCGAGGGAGTGAAGGGGAAGTGAGGTATAAATAGGGAGTGCACAGGTGAACACACTAATTGGAACCACTGCGCCAATCAGCGGCGCAGTGGCCCTTTAAATCGCAGAGACCCGGCGCGCGCGCGCCCTAGGGAGCGGGGCCGCGCGCGCCGGGACAGGACAGACGGAGAGCGAGTCAGGTACGGGAGCCGGGATGCGCATCGCGAGCGGGCGCTACCCGCATCGCGAATCGCATCCCGGCTGGAGACGGTATCGCAGCGCACCGGGTCAGTGGAGCTGCCCGGAGCGCTGCGGTAGCGAGAGAGAAGCGAGCGCTCCGGGGAGGAGCGGGGACCCGGAGCGCTCGGCGTAACAGTACCCCCCCCCTTGGGTCTCCCCCTCTTCTTAGAGCCTGAGAACCTGAGGAGCAGACTTTTGTCTAGGATGTTGTCCTCAGGTTCCCAGGATCTCTCTTCAGGTCCACAGCCCTCCCAATCCACCAAAAAGAACCTTTTTCCTCTGACCGTCTTGGAGGCCAGTATCTCTTTCACTGAGAAGACGTCAGAAGAACCGGAGACAGGAGTGGGAGAAACTAATTTGGGAGAGAAACGGTTGATGATGAGTGGTTTAAGAAGAGAGACATGAAAGGCATTAGGAATACGGAGAGAAGGAGGAAGAAGAAGTTTGTAAGAGACAGGATTAATTTGGCACAAGACTTTGAAAGGACCAAGATAGCGTGGACCCAGTTTGTAACTGGGGACACGAAAGCGGACATATTTAGCGGAGAGCCATACCTTGTCTCCGGGAGCAAAAATGGGGGGAGCTCTTCTTTTCTTATCGGCAAACTTTTTCATGCGAGATGAAGCCTGTAAAAGAGAATCTTGGGTCTCTTTCCATATGGTGGAAAGATCACGAGTCACTTCATCTACAGCGGGCAAACCAGAGGGCAAGGGAGTAGGGAGGGGGGGAAGAGGGTGACGGCCGTACACCACGAAAAATGGGGATTTGGAGGAAGATTCAGAGGCTCTAAAGTTATACGAGAATTCGGCCCATGGTAGAAGATCTGCCCAATCATCCTGGCGGGAGGAAACAAAATGTCGTAAATAATCACCCAAGACCTGGTTAATTCTTTCTACTTGTCCATTGGATTGAGGACGATATGCAGAAGAAAAGTTTAATTTAATCTTGAGTTGTTTACAGAGAGCCCTCCAGAATTTTGACACGAATTGGACGCCTCTATCCGAGACTATCTGTGTGGGCAACCCGTGAAGACGAAAAATGTGTACAAAAAATTGTTTAGCCAACTGAGGCGCTGAAGGAAGACCAGGAAGAGGGATGAAATGTGCCATCTTGGAGAATCGATCAACGACCACCCAAACAACAGTGTTGCCACGGGATGGGGGTAGGTCTGTAATAAAATCCATACCAATCAGAGACCAAGGCTGTTCGGGGACAGGCAGAGGATGAAGAAAACCAGCGGGCTTCTGGCGAGGAGTCTTATCCCGGGCACAGACAGTGCAGGCTCGCACAAAATCCACAACATCCGTCTCCAGGGTCGGCCACCAATAGAAACGAGAGATGAGTTGCACAGATTTCTTGATGCCTGCATGACCTGCGAGATGGGAGGAGTGACCCCATTTGAGGATTCCGAGGCGTTGGCGTGGAGAGACGAAGGTCTTTCCTGGAGGAGTTTGCCTGATGGAGGCTGGAGAAGTGGAAATCAGGCAGTCAGGAGGAATGATGTGTTGCGGAGAGAGTTCAACTTCCGAGGCATCCGAGGAACGAGAGATAGCATCGGCCCTAATGTTCTTATCGGCAGGCCGAAAGTGAATTTCAAAATTAAATCGGGCAAAGAACAGAGACCACCTGGCCTGGCGAGGATTCAGCCGTTGGGCAGACTGGAGATAGGAGAGGTTCTTGTGATCGGTGTAAATAATAACTGGAAATCTTGATCCCTCCAGCAGATGCCTCCATTCCTCAAGTGCTAATTTAATGGCTAGAAGCTCTCGATCCCCGATGGAGTAGTTCCTCTCCGCCGGAGAGAAGGTCCTAGAAAAAAAACCACAAGTAACAGCATGCCCGGAAGAATTTTTTTGTAGAAGGACCGCTCCAGCTCCTACAGAGGAGGCATCAACCTCCAATAGGAAGGGTTTAGATGGGTCAGGTCTGGAGAGCACGGGAGCCGAAGAAAAGGCAGACTTGAGCCGTTTAAAGGCGTCTTCCGCTTGAGGAGGCCAAGACTTGGGATTGGCATTTTTTTTTGGTTAAAGCCACGATAGGGGCCACAACGGTAGAAAAATGTGGAATAAATTGCCTGTAATAATTGGCGAACCCCAAAAAACGTTGGATAGCACGGAGTCCGGAGGGGCGTGGCCAATCTAAGACGGCAGAGAGTTTGTCTGGATCCATTTGTAGTCCCTGGCCAGAGACCAAGTATCCTAGGAAAGGAAGAGATTGGCATTCAAACAGACATTTCTCTATCTTGGCATAAAGTTGATTGTCACGAAGTCTCTGAAGAACCATACGGACATGCTGGCGGTGTTCTTCTAGATTGGCAGAAAAAATCAGGATATCGTCCAGATATACAACAACACAGGAGTATAAGAGATCACGAAAAATTTCATTAACAAAGTCTTGGAAGACGGCAGGGGCGTTGCACAGGCCAAAGGGCATGACCAGATACTCAAAGTGTCCATCTTTAGTGTTAAATGCCGTTTTCCATTCATCCCCCTCTCTGATGCGGATGAGATTATAAGCACCTCTTAAGTCCAGTTTGGTAAAGATGTGGGCACCTTGGAGGCGATCAAAGAGTTCAGAGATGAGGGGTAGGGGGTAGCGGTTCTTTACCGTGATTTTATTAAGACCGCGGTAGTCAATGCAAGGACGTAGAGAGCCATCTTTTTTGGACACAAAGAAAAATCCGGCTCCGGCAGGAGAGGAGGATTTACGGATAAAGCCTTTTTTTAAATTTTCCTGGATGTACTCCGACATAGCAAGAGTCTCTGGGGCGGACAGAGGATAGATTCTGCCCCGGGGTGGAGTAGTGCCCGGGAGGAGGTCAATAGGACAATCATAAGGCCTGTGAGGAGGTAGAGTCTCAGCTTGTTTTTTGCAAAAAACATCCGCAAAGTCCATATAGGCCTTAGGGAGACCGGTTACAGGGGGAACCACAGAGTCACGGCAAGGGGTACTGGGAACCGGTTTTAGGCAGTCCTTGAAACAAGAGGGCCCCCAACTCTTGATCTCCCCAGAGGACCAATCCAGGGTTGGGGAATGGAGTTGAAGCCAGGGTAGTCCAAGGAGGATTTCGGAAGTGCAATTGGGGAGGACCAAAAATTCAATCTTCTCGTGATGAGGTCCGATGCACATTAGAAGGGGCTCCGTGCGGAAACGTATGGTACAGTCCAATCTTTCATTGTTTACACAATTGATGTAGAGGGGTCTGGCGAGACTGGTCACTGGGATGTTGAACCTGTTGACGAGAGAGGCCAAAATAAAATTTCCTGCAGATCCGGAATCCAAGAAGGCCATAGTAGAGAAGGAGAAGGCAGAGGCAGATATCCGCACAGGCACAGTAAGACGTGGAGAAGCAGAGTAGACATCAAGGACTGTCTCACCTTTGTGCGGAGTCAGCGTACGTCTTTCCAGGCGGGGAGGACGGATAGGACAATCCTTCAGGAAGTGTTCGGTACTGGCACAGTACAGGCAGAGATTCTCCATGCGGCGTCGTGTCCTCTCTTGAGGTGTCAGGCGAGACCGGTCGACCTGCATAGCCTCCACGGCGGGAGGCACAGGAACGGATTGCAGGGGACCAGAGGAGAGAGGAGCCGGGGAGAAAAAACGCCTTGTGCGAACAAAGTCCATATCCTGGCGGAGCTCCTGACGCCTTTCGGAAAAACGCATGTCAATGCAAGTGGCAAGATGGATGAGTTCATGTAGGTTAGCAGGGATTTCTCGTGCGGCCAGAACATCTTTAATGTTGCTGGATAGGCCTTTTTTAAAGGTCGCGCAGAGGGCCTCATTATTCCAGGATAATTCTGAAGCAAGAGTACGGAATTGTACGGCGTACTCGCCAACGGAAGAATTACCCTGGACCAGGTTCAACAGGGCAGTCTCAGCAGAAGAGGCTCGGGCAGGTTCCTCAAAGACACTTCGAATTTCCGAGAAGAAGGAGTGTATAGAGGCAGTGACGGGGTCATTGCGGTCCCAGAGCGGTGTGGCCCATGACAGAGCTTTTCCAGACAGAAGGCTGACTACGAAAGCCACCTTAGACCTTTCAGTAGGAAACTGGTCCGACATCATCTCCAAGTGCAGGGAACATTGGGAAAGAAAGCCACGGCAGAATTTAGAGTCCCCATCAAATTTATCCGGCAAGGATAGTCGTAGACCAGAAGCGGCCACTCGCTGCGGAGGAGCTGCAGGAGCTGGCGGAGGAGATGATTGCTGAAGCTGTGGTAGTAGCTGCTGTAGCATCACGGTCAGTTGAGACAGCTGTTGGCCTTGTTGCGCTATCTGTTGTGACTGCTGGGCGACCACCGTGGTGAGGTCGGCGACAACTGGCAGAGGAACTTCAGCGGGATCCATGGCCGGATCTACTGTCACGATGCCGGCTGGCAGGTAGTGGATCCTCTGTGCCAGAGAGGGATTGGCGTGGACCGTGCTAGTGGATCGGTTCTAAGTCACTACTGGTTTTCACCAGAGCCCGCCGCAAAGCGGGATGGTCTTGCTGCGGCGGTAGTGACCAGGTCGTATCCACTAGCAACGGCTCAACCTCTCTGACTGCTGAAGATAGGCGCGGTACAAGGGAGTAGACGGAAGCAAGGTCGGACGTAGCAGAAGGTCGGGGCAGGCAGCAAGGATCGTAGTCGGGGGCAACGGCAGGAGGTCTGGAACACAGGCTAGGAACACACAAGGAAACGCTTTCACTGGCACAATGGCAACAAGATCCGGCGAGGGAGTGAAGGGGAAGTGAGGTATAAATAGGGAGTGCACAGGTGAACACACT
This sequence comes from Hyla sarda, assembly GCF_029499605.1. Lineage (NCBI taxonomy): Eukaryota > Metazoa > Chordata > Amphibia > Anura > Hylidae > Hyla > Hyla sarda. Next base: position 335,601,619 of record NC_079193.1, read on the forward strand.
AATTGGAACCACTGCGCCAATCAGCGGCGCAGTGGCCCTTTAAATCGCAGAGACCCGGCGCTCGCGCGCCCTAGGGAGCGGGGCCGCGCGCGCCGGGACAGGACAGACGGAGAGCGAGTCAGGTACGGGAGCCGGGATGCGCATCGCGAGCGGGCGCTACCCGCATCGCGAATCGCATCCCGGCTGGAGACGGTATCGCAGCGCACCGGGTCAGTGGAGCTGCCCGGAGCGCTGCGGTAGCGAGAGAGAAGCGAGCGCTCCGGGGAGGAGCGGGGACCCGGAGCGCTCGGCGTAACAGAGGCCATCGTACGTTGAAATGATCGTATGTCGGGGCCATCGTAGGTCGGGGGGGGGGGGGGGGGGGGTCACTGTATAGTTAATAAGAATGGAAAAAAATAAAATATAACATATTTATTCTAGCCGGTTGTGAAAACGTAAGAAATGTAAGAAAATATCAAACCCCATATTTTTTGATTGCATCACATCTAAAAAAATTTAAATAAAAAAGAGTACAAAGCGATCAAAAAGTCTGATCAATACCAAAATGGTACCTATAAAAACTATCAGATCACATCAAAAAAAGTGAGCCCTCATCCATCCCAGTATAAAGAAAAAAAGCTATAGGGTCCGAAAATGGCAATTTAACCCCTTAACGACGCAGGACGTATATTTACGTCCTGCGCCGGCTCCCGCGATATGAAGCGGGATCGCGCCGCGATCCCGCATCATATCGCGTGGGTCCCGGCGCTAATCAACGGCCGGGACCCGCGGCAAATACCACACATCGCCGATCGCGGCGATGTGTGGTATTAACCCTTTAGAAGCGGCGGTCAAAGCTGACCGCCGCTTCTAAAGTGAAACTGAAAGTATCCCGGCTGCTCAGTCGGGCTGTTCGGGACCGCCGCGGTGAAATCACGGCGTCCCGAACAGCTGATCGGACACCGGGAGGGCCCTTACCTGCCTCCTCGGTGTCCGATCGACGAATGACTGCTCCGTGCCTGAGATCCAGGCAGGAGCAGTCAAGCGCCGATAATGCTGATCACAGGCGTGTTAATACACGCCTGTGATCAGGATGAGCGATCAGTGTGTGCAGTGTTATAGGTCCCTATGGAACCTATAACACTGCAAAAAAAAAGTAAAAAAAAAGTGTTAATAAAGGTCATTTAACCCCTTCCCTAATAAAAGTTTGAATCACCCCCCTTTTCCCATAAAAAAAATAAAACAGTGTAAAAAAAAAAAAAAATAAACATATGTGGTATCGCCGCGTGCGTAAATGTCCGAACTATAAAAATATATCATTAATTAAGCCGTACGGTCAATGGCGTACGCGCCAAAAAATTCCAAATTCCAAAAAAGCGTATTTTGGTAACTTTTTATAACATTAAAAAATGAATAAAAAGTGATCAAAAAGTCCGATCAAAACAAAAATCATACCAATAAAAACTTCAGATCACGGCGCAAAAAATGAGTCCTCATACCGCCCCGTACGTGGAAAAATAAAAAAGTTATAGGGGTCAGAAGTTGACATTTTTAAACGTATAAATTTTCCTGCATGTAGTTATGATTTTTTCCAGAAGTGCGACAAAATAAAACCTATATAAGTAGGGTATCATTTTAATCGTATGGACCTACAGAAGAATGATAAGGTGTAATTTTTACCGAAATATGCACTGCATAGAAACGGAAGCCCCCAAAAGTTACAAAATGGCGTTTTTTTTTCGATTTTGTCACACAATGATTTTTTTTTCCGTTTCGCCGTGCATTTTTGGGTAAAATGACTAATGTCACTGCAAAGTAGAATTGGCGATGCAAAAAATAAGCCATATTATGGATTTTTTGGTGGAAAATTGAAAGGGTTATGATTTTTAAAAGGTAAGGAGGAAAAAACGAAAGTGCAAAAACGGAAAAACCCTGAGTCCTTAAGGGGTTAAAGAAAAATTTACATGTTTACCTTTTTTTTTTAAGTAGTAAAACATTACGGAAACTATACAAATTGGGTAGTGTTGTAATTGTGCCAACCTAAAGAATCAAGATAACATGTCAGTTTGACTGCCTGGTGAACAGAGTAAAAAGGAAGCCCCCTCTAATTAGCAAAATTGCATTTTGTTTTCAATTTTACCTCCCAAATATTTTTGTTTCTGAGCACATCTTATGGAAAAATAAAGGACATTATTACAAAATACCATTGGTCCCACAAGAAACGAGCAACCCTGAGTGACAGGTCTCTCTCTCCCTGTGACATAGTTGTAACTTCCCGGCCGAAGTTACAATAAGGGGAATTTATTCATCTGTTTAGACTGCTTTTATCGTCAAAATATGTCGCAGGAAAAGTCGCAGGCTGGCCCTGTGCAACTTTTTCTGTGACATTTCATTCAGAATGTTTACTGTATTTTTCGCCATATAAGATGCTCCGGCATATAAGACGCAACCAATTTTAAAGGCTGAAAATCTAGAAAAAAAAAGATTCTGAACCTTCAACCTGCGGACCTCCAGATGTTGCAAAACTACAACTCCCAGCATGCCCGGACAGCCGTTGGCTGTCCGGGCATGCCAGGAGTTGTAGTTTTGCAACATCTGGAGGTCCACAAGTTGAAGACCACTGGTATAGGAGGTAATACTCACGTGTCCCCGCCGCTCCGGACCCGTCACCGCTGCCCTGGATGTCGTCCTCCATTGCTGTCGCCGCATCCCCGGGGTGTCCCTGTCACTCCGGAACGTCTCTGCTGCCCGGTATCCTCGCTCTCCGTCGCCACTATCACGATGCTACGCACGCCGCTCCTATTGGATGACGGGACGGCGTGATGACGACAAAGGAGAGCGCCGACCGTGCAGGGGATCCCGACACTGAGCAGACACCGAGGAGGCAGGTAAGGTCCCTCCCGGTGTCCTGTCAGCTGTTTTGGATGCTGCGATTTCACCGGTCGCAAACAGCCCGACTGAGCAGCCGGGTTAGTGTCACTTTCGCTTCAGACGCGGCGGTCAGCTTTGATTGCCGCGTCTGAAGGGTTAATACAGGGCATCACCGCGATCGGTGATGTCCTGTTTTAGTGCGGGTCCCGGCCGTTGATGGCCGCAGGGACAGGTTCTGATGTGTATTCGCCGTATAAGACTTCCCACCCCCCCACCCCAGTTTTGGGGAAGAAAAAGTGCGTCTTATACGGCGAAAAATACGGTACATTTTCTGACCATGAAGTGTTCTTATTTACTGTAGATCACTTTGTGCAGTGGTCATTCTTTTATCATAGTTACATAGTTAGTACGGTCGAAAAAAGACATATGTCCATCATGTGCAACTTTTTGTGAAAAGTATCATAAAAATCGCATTGGACCAGATTTTATCACAGGGCAAATGAACCCTGTCCTGTATAAATCTATGCGACAATTGTATTAAGGGGTACTCCAGTGTATTTTTTTTTTTTTTAAATCAACTGGTGCCAGAAAGTTAAACAGATTTCTAAATTACTCCTATTAAAAAAAAAATCTTAATCCTTCCAGTACTTATCAGCTGCTGTATGCTCCAGAGGAAGTTCTTTTCTTTTTGAATTTCTTTTCTGTCTGACCACAGTGCTCTCTGCTGACACCTCTGTCCATGTCAGGAACTGTCCAGAGCAGGAACAAATCCCCATAGCAAACCTATCCTGCTCTGGACAGTTCCTACATAGAAGATTTTTTTAAATTGTTGATTGATAGGAGGGCACCACCCCAGGTCAAATGTGTGCCAAAATGTGGGTCGGGTGGCATTGCCCTAGTGCAGTGTTTCCCAACCAGGATGCCTCCAGCTCCAACCAAAGGCTGTCCGGGCATGCTGGGGGTTGAAGTTTTGTAACATCTGACGGCACCTTGGTTAGGAAACACTTCCCTTGTCTATCAGAACTATAGGCGAACGTGTTTTATCTTGATCTATATGTAGAATTGTTTTTTTTATTGGCACAATTATTGAGGAGCTGTATACTACCTCACACTGGACACATGCTTCAGTATAAACATATCACCAGCTATCTCACTATGATGTGTTGTTACTTAGATTTCAAATACAGTAGTCCCTCAAGTTACAATATTAATCGGTTCCAGGACGACCATTGTATGTTGAAACCATTGTATGTTGAGACCAGAACTCTATGGAAACCTGGTAATTGGTTCTGAAGCCACCAAAATGTCATAAAAAAAATAATAGGAAAAAGTGAGAATTAAAGAAAGATAAGTAGATAACTAATATATAAAAAGCAAATCCTTAAATATAAAAGTAAGAAAGATCTGCTGGGGGCTATAAATCACTGTCTATGTGAGTGTTTTCCAAGAAGGGAGCCTCCAGCTGTTGCAAAACTACAACTCCCAGCATGCCCGGACAGCCAAAGGCTGTCCGGGCATGCTGGGAGTTGTAGTTTTGCAACAGCTGGGGGCACCCTGCTTGGGAAACACTGGACTATGTAGAGGACAGGAGCTTCTTCGGGGTTCTGTACAGTACAGGCAATGTCCTAAAAAAGTAACATGGAGCCGCCCTTAACTGGTGTCCAAAGGAGCAGCTAACCCTGGTACAGGTAAAGTGTACAGAACATGTAATACCTCCCTGTACTGTAGGGGGCGCTACCAGACATCAGTCAGTGCATACGCTTCAGTAATACAGGGGTTTTACCAGTGAAATGTCCATTCTGATTGGTCGGGTCTTCCGGCCATTGACAGGATTCGCAGATCTGGACTGTCCGTAGCATTGTATGTTGAGTCTGGTTTCAAGTTACAATGATCCAGAAAAGACCATTGTATGTTGAAACTATTGTATGTTGAGGCCATTGTAAGTTGAGGGATCACTGTACATTTTAGATGTTATCCAGGAGTAATGGAGAAAGGAATTGCAGTACACCTCCAGAACCTGGCAACTTCAGGCTTTATTCAGTGCATAACGGGGGAGGACAATACAAAGATAGGAGCGAATAAAATGGGCGACATATGGAGAAAAAGGTCCCGAACCTGAGCTGATTCCTGGGTGTGAACCCGCTCTGCTAGAGTCTGGACTATTTCCTCTGCCAAAGCTTTCATGGCATCCGTTACAGTAAGAGCACAGCAGACGCAGTACTTGGGCCTGTGTTATTGTCATATTGGGCAGGTGCTGAGCTTACCCAGACCACTGTCCCTGCCTTTTGGGGTGCCGCGCGCTATTAACCCTTTAGATGCGGCGTTCAAAGTTGAACGCCGCTTCTAAAGTGAAAGTGAAAGCATGCCGGTTAGCTCAGGGAGTTGTTCAGGATAGCCGCAGCGAAATGGCGGCATCCCGAACAATTTACATGACAGCCAGAGGATCCCTACCTGCCACCTCGTTGTCCGATCGCCCAATGACTGCTCAGTGCATGAGATCCAGGCATGAGCAGTCAAGCGGCAGAATCATCGATCACTGGTTTCCTATGAGAAACCATTGATCAATGTAAAAGATCAGTGTGTGCAGTGTTATAGGTCCCTATGGGAGCTATAACACGGCAAAAAAAATTGAGAAAAAAAAGTGAATAAAGATCATTTAACACCTCCCCTATTAAAAGTTTGAATCACCCCCCTTTTCCCATATTAAAAAAACACAGTGTAAATAAAAATAAAAAGATATGGCATCGCCGCATGCAGAAATGTCTGAATTATAAAAATATATAATTAATTAAACCGCTCGGTCAATGTCGTACGCGCAAAAAAATCCAAAGTCCCAAATAGTGCATTTTTGGTCACTTTTTATATCATGAAAAAATGAATAAAAAGCGATCAATAAGTCCTATCAATGCAAAAATGGTACCGTTAAAAACTTCAGATCACGGCGCAAAAAATGAGCCCTCATACCGCCCCATATGCTCAAAAATAAAAAAGTTATAGGGGTCAGAAGATGACAATTTTAAACTTATTAATTTTCCTGCATGTAGTTATGATTTTTTCCAGAAGTACGACAATATCCAACCTATATAAGTAGGGTATCATTATATTCGTATGGACCTACAGAATAAAGAGAAGGTGTCAATTTTGTCTCACAATGATTTTTTTTTCCGTTTCGCCGTAGATTTTTGGGTAAAAAGACTGACGTCATTACAAAGTAGAATTGGTGGCGCAAAAAATAAGCCATCATATGGATTTTTAGGTGCAAAATTGAAAAAGTTATGATTTTTTAAAGGCAAGGAGGAAAAAACGAAAATGCAAAAACGGAAAAAACCCCGGTCCTTAAGGGGATAATAGGATGGCCCCCACCCACGGTGCCAGACCCCCCCTTCTCCACAACAGTGCAAGGTATAGTAAAGCCTGATACTGTAAATAATCTCATCTCTATGGATCAATGGGTCTGGAGAAGAGGCATGTGCACTGGGCCCACTGTCCTCTAACAACCTAATTTGCGAAATCCTGATAAGGATGGATTTGAGCACAGTATCTGACATGAAATTCCAGGACCTCAGCCAGATTGACATCCCAGTTTTAGAGATGAGGTTGTACCCAGGGAGATATTGAGTCAAGTTCAGATGAGGCTACAGGCAGCACTGGCATGAACACCCCTTCTATTCCGACCATTCTATATATAACTCGAGCCAAGCAGGTCCCAAGACATCGTAGGTACAGAAGTATACATATGAGCACCAAATCTGGATTAGGCAGGGTTCACACTACGATTTGTAACTACGGTTCCCATATACGGCTGGGAGGAGGGGGCGGGGCTTAATCGCGGCACCCGCGCTCAGCCGTATTCGGGAACCGTATTTAATGCATGTCTATGAGCCGACCGGAGTGAACCGCAGCCTCCGGTCGGCTGCTTTTTCGGCCGTATGCGGTTTACCGACCGTAGGCAAAAACGCGGTCGACCACGTTTTTGCCTGCGGTCGGGAAACCGCATACGGCCGAAAACGCAGCCGACTGGAGGCTCATAAACATGCATTAAATACGGTCCCCGAATACGGCGGGCGCCGCAATTAAGCCCACTCCTCACAGCCGTATACGGGAACCGTAGTTACAAATCGTAGTGTGAACCCGGCCTTAGAGTTTATGGATCCGTTCCTGATTCTTACTGAAGGTTCCACTGAAATTCTGGGGTGACACATGCTGCCCACACAGGGATGCATTTTTAAGATCTGGGTTCTGGCACCGTATATATAAATAAAGTTATTTTTTAGTAAAGTAAACTACAGTGGTCCCTCAACATACGATGGTAATCCGTTCCAAATGGACCATCGTTTGTTGAAACCATCACATGTTGAGGGATCCGTGCAATGTAAAGTATAGGACAGTGGTCTACAACCTGTGGCCCTCCAGATGTTGCAAAACTACAACACCCAGCATGCCCGGACAGCCGTTGGCTGTCCGGGCATGCTGGGTGTTGTAGTTTTACAACATCTGGAGGTCTGCAGGTTGTAGACCACTGTTGGAGGAAGTTGTACTCACCTGTCCCCACTGCTCCGGACCATCCAGGTTGTAGACCACTGTTATCGCTGTCGCCGCGTCCCCGGGGTGTCCCCGACACTCCGGCAAGGCCTCTGCTTCCCCGGCATCCGCACTCTCCGTCGCCGCCATCACGTCGCTACGCACGCCGCTCCTATTGGATGACTGGACGTCGTGCGCAGCGACGTGATGACGACGATGGAGAGCGCTGACGATGCAGGGGATCCCGAAGAGGACGCCCCGGAGCCCTGAGGACAGGTAAGTGATCATCAGCGGACCACACGGGGCACCGTAAACGACTATCCGGTGGGGAGCTGAAGCAGTCTGCGCTGCCGGATAGCCGTTTATGCGATGGCCCCGACATACAAAAGCATCGAATGTTGATGCTGCCTTCAAAATGCAATGGCCTCTGAGAGACCATTGTATGCTGAAATTATCGTATGTCGGGGCCATCGTAGGTCGAGGGGTCACTGTATATGTTAAAACCATAGAACCATTTACGGTAACTTACACATTACTCATAATTGTAAACATAATATATGGTGAAGCGATGACTAGTTTGTGCTCAGTTTATCTGTGAGAGTTGCTCTGTGTTCTGGCTCAGCTATGCCGGGTTGAATTTCAACATAAGTGGTACGACCTGTATCCCATAATTCACATGCTTGACCGCAGTCTGCCAAGATGGTGCTACAGCTGCACCCTCACAGTTTCTATTTTGTTATGCTGCCTGAAATAGCCTTTATAGATTTGGGCCCTGACACAGGAAACTGACAAATGTTTGGGTTTGAGCTACAGGAAAATCTTTCGGACTCTTTGATAGCTTTTCATGAAATTGACTTCTTTGTATTCGCCTTTTCTAAAGCTACTCGTCTAAATTGCTTTATGAAGAGTAGAACAAACTAAAACACTGACATGCCCCATAGCAACCAGATTCTAGCTTTTATTTTTCTATTATAAGCTAAAAAAAAAAACTACTAAAATTACTCAAATGTTCAGTACTGCATTATAAAACAAACCCTTGATGGGCAGTTAGGTACAATCATAGGGGGAGATTGATCAAAACCTGTGTAGAGGAAAAGTTGCCCAGTTGCCCATAGCAACCAATCAGATCGCTTCTTTCATTTTGCAGAGGCCTTGTTAAAAATGAAAGAAGCGAGCTGATTGGTTGCTATGGGTAGCTGGGCAACTTTTCCTCTGGACAGGTTTTGATAAATCTCCCCCAATGGATCTATATGTCATAAAATTTAGAAATGATACATGGTGCACCACAAAAATCACCACACACTCCATTCATTTCTATGGGATCGCTGAAGAGACCCGAGTACAGCACATTTCTGGCGCTCCCATAGAAATAATGCTGTCTACTGCACGAGCTCCTCGCTGAGACCTGAGGTCCCATTCCAGAGATCACAGGGGGTCCCAGTGCTCAAACCCTCTGCAATCAGCTACTTATCCGCCATCCCTTGGATGTCTAACTTGACCTTAAAGGGGTTATGTATATATCAACTGGCTCCAGAAAGTTAAACAGATTTGTAAATTACTTCTATTAAAAAATCTTAATCCTTTCAATAATTATCAGCTGCTGAAGTTGAGTTGTTGTTTTCTGTCTGGCAACAGTGCTCTCTGCTGACATCTCTGCTTGTCTCAGGAACTGCACAGAGTAGAAGAGGTTTGCTGTGGGGATTTGCTTCTAAACTGGGCGGTTCCCGAGACACGTGTCATCAGAGAGCACTTAGACTGAAAAGAACAACTCAACTTCAGCAGCTCATAAGTACTGAAAGGATTAAGATTTTTTAATAGAAGTCATTTACAAATCTGTTTAACTTTTTGGGGCCAGTTGTTCTGCAAGAAATTGCGCATGAAAATTCTGCATGAATTTATAGCCAATACACTTCAATGGGATTCCGCTATCCCATTCACACAGAAGAATTTCTGGTGCAGAATTACCACTGCAGGAATTCCATTGAAGTGAACGGGCAATTAATTTCTGCAGAGATTCTGCCATAGCCTTACAGGGAGTAGATTGGAGCCAAGGGTGCATGTGTATGGGGAAATTGGGAGAGGAAGCTGTTGGCCAACAGATCTAATAAGCATGTCCAGCCTTAGGGTACGTTCACACGTGCGTATTTTCGGCTGCAGATTTGAGTCAGCAGATTTTTGTGCCCATTGAAGTCAATGGGCAGCAAAATCTGCAGAAGCAAATCTGCAGCAAAAATACGCACGTGTGAACGTACCCTTACTCTGTATTACATCAGATTCAATGGGTATCCAACAGAAGAAAAGATTGTAGAATTTTCTAGTTGTAGGGGTTCCATAACCCCCCAGTACAGAACAGATCCAATACCCATGGCTCTATTGTGTACGAGACCTTAGAAAACAAATATTTTTGTCGCCTTGACCCATGCAGAGCTGATAGCTAAAATACACATTTATTTTAGCATGATCCACAATCTGATAAATGTCATGGTCATTTCACCAGGAATAACTCACAAGGTCTATTATGTGCTGCTTTATGTTTTCTGTGAGATAAAAGCCTTGAATTGACAAGGTTGGCAGCGATGTCTTACTCAAGGCTGGTACGTTCCCTGTGGTCTTCACATCCATATCTGACAAATCCGTCTAAATAAAGCCTGCAGAAATCCATGTATATGCTGCTCTATTCACGGATATGCAATGGATTTTTCAATTGCATTTATTTCTGCTAGGTGTTGACATACCCAGACTTAGGGCTGGGCGGTATGACCAAATCTGCGTATCACGGTATTTTTGTAACTTTCGGCGGTTCCACGGTATATAACGGTATTTCCTACCCCCCCCCCCCCCCCAAAAAAATGTATTATCAACTGCGCTATTCTGCCCCCCCCCCCAACAAAAATTATCAGCCCAGCGCTGCCCCCATCGGGGTAAATACTCACATGTCACCCGCTGCCCTCCTCGTGCTGTTTGCTGCCGCCGCGGCGCAGACACGAGGTACACAAAATAAACTCACTCATGTTCCGACGTCGGCCTTACGCTAGGGACGGGAACGTCGAACAGCCGTCAGCCTATCACCGGCCGCAACGATGTTCCGCCTCGGCCGCTGATAGGCTGAGCCCACTGTCATGTAAGGAGCTCTGGGCGGCTTCTTACATGACAGTGGGCTCAGCCTATCAGCGGCCGAGGAGGAACATCGTTGCGGCCGGTGATAGGCTGACGGCTGTTCGACGTTCCATTCACTAGGAAGCAGATGAGGCCGGTGCCGGACCAACGGGAGGTGGGTTAAAGGGGTATTCCAGGCCAAAACTTTTTTTTATATATCAACTGGCTCCGGAAAGTTAAACAGATTTGTAAATGACTTCTATTAAAAAATCTTAATCCTTCCAATAGTTATTAGCTTCTGAAGTTGAGATGCTGTTTTCTGTCTAACTGCTCTCTGATGACTCGTGTCCCGGGAGCTGTCCAGCTCCTATGGGGATATTCTCCCATCATGCACAGCTCCTGGGACGTGACATCATCATTGAGCAGTTAGACAGAAAACTTCAGAAGCTAATAACTATTGGAAGGATTAAGATTTTTTAATAGAAGTCATTTACAAATCTGTTTAACTTTCCGGAGCCAGTTGATATATAAAAAAAAGTTTTGGCCTGGAATACCCCTTTAAAGTTTATTTTGTTTATTTTTTTGCAGCCCGGGCTTAGGGATACCACACAATATAGAGCAGTGGTCTTCAAACTGCCGACCTACAGATGTTGCAAAACTACAACTCTCATCATGCCCGGACAGCCAACGGCTGTCCGGGCATGCTGAGAGTTGTAGTTTTACAACATCTGGTGGTCAGCAGGTTGAAGACCACTGGTATAGAGTGTCAGCGCCGGCGGCCGCAACAAACATGAGGATGAGGAGGGCAGAGCATGCGGGTGACATATCAGTATTTACCCCGATGGGGACAGCGCTGGGCTGATAATTAATTGGGGGGCAGAACAGCATTCGCGGGTGACTTGTTAATCACAATCACCCGATGTGGGGACAACGCAGCGCTGGGCTCATTCATTCATTCACGAGGGGGAGGGGCCCAACCGGTATTGCGGTATGGGTTAAAATTCATATCGTGCAGCACAAAAATGTCGGTATTCGGTATGAACCGGTATACCACCCAGCCCTACCCAGATTGTATTCAAGTTATTCTAGCCCAAGACATCTTATCCCCTATCTAAAGGTTGACCTGCGGAACTCTAGGTGAGGAGGATGACATCTCCTGTGGAAGCTATTATATTGGTCATCACAGAGCTATCACAAGGGGAAGGCAGGATGAACTGTTTAACACCTTGACAGAAAAGGGGGCCTTAATGGTGTTGTCCAGTTTACAGAACTAATTTTCATATACCCTATTAGGGAATACTGATTTAAAGGGGTTATGTAATATAAAGTGACTTCAGTACTTACCTGCCAGACAATAATGCACATTCTTAGAAAGGATCTTGGGGCTTAATGGCTGTGTTGTGAGTTAGCCATATCGCTGCTGTGAAATGGCTATTTCCTGTTGGAGTTCTTTCCCTCCAACTACAAGTCCCAGGATCCCCTGTTTGTAAGTGTCACTTTTCTCCTTCCCACACATCAGCAACTCCACCCATTGCAGCACAGCTAAGCTGCCTTGCATGCTGGGCTGTGCTTGAAACTACAATTCCCTGCAGCCCTGTGGAGAATGATCTCCGTTCCACTCAACGGTCGCTCCACCCATTGAAGCTCAGACAGGCTCCCTTATAGAACCTGACTGGTGATGTAATGTCTCAGGCCGCCCTGCAACCTGGGAAAACCTGAGATGACATTCATTTTCTATACCGCTTAAAATGAACATCGGGGGGAAAAGATCACATAAGAATTGCAAGACCAGCCATCAAACACAGGTACAGACACTATATTGTGTACTACACTAACTTTACAGCCCCTGTAGCATAGTAAAAAAAAAAAAAAAAAAAAAAAATCCTGAAATCCCCCTTTAATGTAACATTTTGTGATCTACTTATGGTCAGATGACCATTCTAAAGCAGTGAACCCCTTTAAGGACATATAGTTCTAAGTACTTAATAGTTTTTCTTTAAAGGGGTACTCCGGCACTTAGACATCTTATCCCCTATCCAAAGGATAGGGGATAAGATGCCTGATCGCAGGGGTCCCGCCGCTGGGGACCCCCGTGATCTTGCACGCCGCACCCTGTTAAAATCAGTCCCCGGAGCGTGTTTGCTCCGGGTCTGATTACTGTCGATCACGGGGCCGAAGCGTTGTGACGTCACGCTCCGCCCCCTCAATGCAAGCCTATGGGAGGGGGCGTGACGGCCGTCATGCCCCCTCCCATAGGCTTGCATTGAGGGGGCGAAGCGTGACGTCACAACGCTCCGGCCCGTGATCGACAGTAATCAGACCCGGAGCAAACACGATCTGGGGGCTTGCATTGAGGGGCGGGGCGTGACGTCACACGGGGGCGGAGTTGTGACATCACGCTCTTTCGCTCGCGTGGTCGGGATCCGAAGCCTCCAGCGTTGCCAGAAGCCGTTGAGGTGGGTGCTGCAGCTGAGATCCCGGGGGTCCCCAGCGGCGGGACCCCCGCGATCAGGCATCTTATCCCCTATGCTTTGGGTCCCGCCGGAGTACCCCTTTAAATTAGATGATTTTTATTTGCAAGAAATTCTTTGTAAAAAATCACTCACACTAAGGTTCTGCTGAAACTGCCTTAGGTTGTATAATAGCCAGAATGTAATCTCAGACCATGGAGAAGATTGATGTTAGTCACCTGCTGCTTACAGATAGAATCCATCCAGTGAGCGCTGTGGAGTTTACAGCTTGTTACTAATAAATCACCCTTTCTCTGGAATCACTTTTCCAAGAAAACATTACTGGGCAAGTTCTGCTTTATACAAATAAAATCCATCAAAACATAGTTAAAGGGGTACTCCGGTGGAAAACAATTTTGTTTTTTTAAATCAGCTGTTGTCAAACAGATTTGTAAATTACTTCTATTTAAAAATCCTAATCCTTCTATTACTTATCAGCTGCTGTATGCTCCAGAGGAAGTTCTTTTCTTTTTTTTTAAATCTACTTTATGTCTGACCACAGTGCTCTCTGCTGACACCTCTGTCCATGTCAGGAACTGTCCAGAGCAGGATAGGTTTGTTACGGGGATTTGCTCCTGTTCTGGACAGTTCCTGACATGGACAGAGGTGTCAGCAGAGAGCACTGTGGTTAGGCAGAAAAGAAATTCAAAAAGAAAAGAACTTCCTGTGGAGCATACAGCAGCTGATAAGAACTGGAAGGATTAAAGGGGTACTCCGGTGAAAAACTTTTTTTTTTTTTATCAACTGGTGCCAGGAAGTTAAACAGATTTGTAAATTACTTCTATTAAAAAATCTTAATCCTTCCTGTACTTATTAGCTGCTAATTACTACAGTGGAAATTATTTTTTGTTTGAAACACAGAGCTGTCTGCTGACATCATGACCACAGTGCTCTCTGCTGACATCTCTGTCCATTTTTAGGAACTGTCCAGGGTAAAAGGAAATCCCCATAGCAAACATATGCTGTTAAATGGACAGAGATGTCAGCAGAGAGCACTGTGCTCGTGATGTCAGCAGACAGTTCTGTGTTTCAAAAAGAAAATAATTTCCTCTGTAGTATTCAGCAGCTAATAAGTACAGGAAGGGTTAAGATTTTTTAATAGAAGTAATTTACAAATCTGTTTACCTTTCTGGCACCAGTTGATTAAAAAAAAAAAAAAAAATAGTTTTTCACCGGAGTACCCCTTTAAGATTTTTAAATAGAAGTAATTTACAAATCTTTTTAACTTTCTCGCACCAGGTGATACCAGGTTGGTACTACGTAAGTAAAGGTTGACAAAAAAAAGTTCTGCACAAATCACATAAAAATCCCAATTGCTATGCTGAGAGTGTAATAACTATGGCCATCTGCAAGACACGGTGCATGGATTACTCTACAGGTTGGCAGAATGGACCCTTAACTCCCAAAATACCTGGTAAGTCGGAATGCAGGCTCGAGTGTATGAAGTGCACTCACAATCTGAGTGCACTCACTATCTTATATGAAGGATAGCCTTATAACTATTCCTATCTTATATGAAGGGTAGCCTTATACCTATCCCTATCTTATATGAAGGATAGCCTTATACCTATCCCTATCTTATATGAAGGATAGTCTTATACCTATCTCTATCTTATATGAAGGATAGCCTTATACCTATCCCTATCTTATATGAAGGATAGCCTTATACCTATCCCTATCTTATATGAAGGATAGCCTTATACCTATCCCTATCTTATATGTAGGATAGCTTTATACCTATCCCTATCTTATATGAAGGATAGTCTTATACCTATCTCTATCTTATATGAAGGATAGCCTTATACCTTTCCCTATCTTATATGAAGGATAGCCTTATACCTATCTCTATCTTATATGAAGGATAGTCTTATACCTATCTCTATCTTATATGAAGGATAGCCTTATACCTATCCCTATCTTATATGTAGGATAGCTTTATACCTATCCCTATCTTATATGAAGGATAGTCTTATACCTATCTCTATCTTATATGAAGGATAGCCTTATACCTTTCCCTATCTTATATGAAGGATAGCCTTATACCCATCTCTATCTTATATAAAGGATAGCCTTATACCTATCCCTATCTTATATGAAGGATAGACTTATACCCATCTCTATCTTATATAAAGGATAGCCTTATACCTATCCCTATCTTATATGAAGGATAGACTTATACCTATCCCATGCATGCTTAAACTCCTTTATTGTATTTGCAGCGACCACTTCTGTAGGAAGGCTATTCCATGCATCCACTACTCTCTCAGTAAAGTAATACTTTCTCATATTACTTTTAAACCTTTGCCCCCCTTATTTATGTCCTCTTGTGGTAGTTTTTCTTCTTTTGAATATTCTTCCCTCCTTAACCAGGATGATTCCCTTTGTATATAAAGTCTCTATCATATCCCCTCTGTCTCTTCTTTCTTCTATACATGTTAAGGTCCTTTAACCTTTCCTGGTAAGTTTTATCCTGCAATCCATGTACTAGTTCAGTAACTCCTCTCTGAACTCTCTCCAACATATAAATGTATTCCATATTTTATGAAAAATAGAAGTGTCATTAGATAGTACAATTAGCCCCGCAAAAAACAAACCCGGATCTGGCTCTGTAGATAAAAAAAAGAAGGTGAGGAGGGCCTAAGTTGGCCATACACTTAGACTCGCTCACACTAGAAATTCCGCCCGGACATCCATGAGGAAGTTTTAGGCATGTTCAATTTTTCGGTGGAATTCCATGGCGTAATCCAATACCTCCATACACATGAAGGCTCAGCTCAGTCACATGGTCTAAGTCACTCTTTGCAGGTGATACTAAACTCTGTAAAGCGGTAAACACAATAGAGGACAGTGCACTGTTACATATGGATCTGGATAGATTGGAGGTTTGGGCTGAGAAGTGGCAGATGAGGTTCAACACTGATAAATGTAAGGTAATGCACATGGGGAGGAAAAATCCGGGACAGGATTGTATATTAAATGGGAAAACACTTGGGACGACTGACGTGGAAAAGGACTTAGGGGTCTTAGTTAATAGTAAATTTAGCTGTAGTGACCAGTGTCAGGCAGCTGCTGCCAAGGCAAATAAAATTATGGGGTGCATCATCAATAGGGGCATAGATGCCCACGACAAGGAAATAATTCTACCGCTGTACAAATCACTAGTCAGACCACACATAGAATACTGTGTACAGTACTGGTCAGACCACACATAGAATACTGTGTACAGTACTGGGCACCAGTGTACAAGAAAGATATAGTGGTGCTGGAGAGGGTTCAAAGACGGGCAACCAGGGTAATACAGGGAATGGGAGGACTACAGTACCCAGAAAGATTATCAGAATTAGGGTTATTTAGTTTAGAAAGAAGAAGGCTTAGGGGAGACCTAATAACTATGTATAAATATATCAGGGAGCAGTACAGAGATCTCTCCCATGGCCTATTTATCCCCAGGACTGTATCTCTATGTCTAGAGGAAAGAAGGTTTCTTCACCAGCACAGATCGGGGTTCTTTACTGTAAGAGCAGTGAGACTGTGGAATTCTCTCCCGGAGGAAGTGGTCATGGTGAACTCAGTAAAATAGTTCAAAAGGGGTCTGGATGCATTTTTTGGAGAGTAAGAACATTGCTGGTCATGTATACTAGATTTATAGGGACAGAACATTGATCCAGGGATTTATTCTGATGCCATATTTGGAGTCGGGAAGGAATTTTTACCTCTAGTATGAGGGTTTTTTTTTTTTGCCTTCCTCTGGATTAACTCAGTAGGGACTCATTAGGGTTATAGGTTAAACTTGATGGAGAGAGGAAAGGGTCTGATCCTTCTTTCCCTCAAAGTAATGTCAGGGGAAAGTCAGGAGGCCACCATAAACATTAGATCGTTGGCCATTTCCACTGAAATAGTTAGGTATGATGTAATGTATATAGCAGCTTTAGCATACTCTATGGGGGAGATTTATCAAAAACTGTGCAGAGGAAGAGTGGTTGGTGCAGTTGCCCATAGCGACCAATCAGATTTCTTCTTTCATTTTTAAATAGGCCTGTGGAAAATGAAAGAAGAAATGTGATTGGTTGCTATGGCCAACTTCTCCCCTTATGTGTTATAAGGCACCATGGTCTTCCCTACGTGTGGGAGAGAATACTTCTGTAATACAGTCTGAAATGCTCCAGTGTCCAGGTCTGATATGGTCATGAACATTGTCTTGGCTCAGTGGGCTCAGCTTGCATGTAAAGCATGTGATCCCAGGGGACATGGATTGGCTGTAGCATTAAGTGAACAAGGTACATGACGTAGGCCTGGTAGGAGACGGCAGAATGGTGACCAGCAAAGGGGCCAGTGTCCCACTATGCAAAGGGACTGGCTGTCTATTCCTGGTACGGGAAGCAGTGCTCTTCAGGAATAGAAGGGGTAGAAAGTATAGGAGTAGCAGTGCTGCTTGTAAATGTATGCTGTGGTATACCAGTAGACATCCATTATGCCAATTTAGTCAATTTAGTCATATTTGTGATGTATGGATCTGCGTGTGTTTATGTTTAAAACATGTAACTGTTTTTGATTTATGGATATAAGGCTCGGAGATGGGGGTCGGGATATGAGGTTGGGATATGAGGTCGGGATATAGGGACCGGATAAGAGGTTGGGATATTAGGACAGGATATGGGGACAAGATATGAGGATGGGAGTTGAGGACGGTATATAAAGACAAGATATGAGCGGATATAAGGTCAGAATATACGGACTGGACATGAGGTCGGGATTTGAGGACTGAATATATGGACGGGATATGAGGTAGAGATGTAAGGATGAGATATGAGGATGGGATATGAGTACGGGATATGAGGATGGGATATGAGGTTGGGATATGAGATCGGGATATGAGGATGGGATATGAGGTCGGGATATGAAGATGGGATATGAGGTCGGGATATGAGGATGAGATATGAGGATGAGATATGAGGACGGGATATGAGGTTGGGATATGAGGATGGGATATGAGGTTGGGATATGAAGATGGGATAGGAGGATGGGTTATGAGGTCGGGATATGAGGATGGGATATGAGGACGGGATATGAGGTCGGGATATGAGGTCGGGATATGAGGATGGGATATGAGGATGGGATATGAGGACGGGATATGAGGACGGGATATGAGGTCGGGATATGAGGATGGGATATGAGGATGGGATATGAGGA
This sequence comes from Hyla sarda, assembly GCF_029499605.1. Classification (NCBI taxonomy): domain Eukaryota; kingdom Metazoa; phylum Chordata; class Amphibia; order Anura; family Hylidae; genus Hyla; species Hyla sarda. The sequence goes on from NC_079193.1 coordinate 335,619,786, forward strand.
TGGGATATGATGTTGGGATATCAGGATGGGACATGAGGTTGGGATATGAGGATGGGATATGAGGTCGGGATATGAGGATGGGATATGAGGTTGGGATATGAGGATGGGATATGAGGTTGGGATATGAGGATGGGATGAGGTCGGGATATGAGGATGGGATATGAGGTCGGGATATGAGGATGGGATATGAGGTCGGGATATGAGGATGGGATATGAGGACGGGATATGAAGTTGGGATATGAGGATGGGATATAAGGACGGGATATGAAGTTGGGAAATACGGGTAGGATATCAGGTCAGGATATGAAAACGCGATATGTTTGGGATAGGTAGGGATATGGGGACAAGATATGAGGTTGGGATATGAGGATGGGATATGAGGTCGGGATATGAGGATGGGATATGAGGTCGGGATATGAGGATGGGATATGAGGACGGGATATGAAGTTGGGATATGAGGATGGGATATAAGGACGGGATATGAAGTTGGGAAATACGGGTGGGATATCAGGTCAGGATATGAAAACGCGATATGTTTGGGATAGGTAGGGATATGATGACAAGATATGAGGTTGGGATATGAGAATAGGATTTGAGGATGGAATATAAGGTCTGGATATGATGACAGTATATAAAGTGGGGATATGAGGTGGGGGTCCTCTGCTGGGCTGACATTATTTTGACACTTCCTTCACCCGGTGAGGGGGATTGTTGTTATCTGCCCTGTGCACAGGCCTGACCGCTATCTGTAATGTTTTCAGGTTTGATATGAAAACAAAGCAAACATGGAGGCGGGCAGCGTGCGGATTGTTTATGCAGCAGTGCAGAGCTGTGTGTATCCCCGGGTTACGGGCGGGTCAGGCGCAACAGCAGCAGCAATGGCCCCTCCCCCTCCAGCGTGTTGTGACTGACGCTTTTGTGTCTGTATGAATCGAGCCTAGGCCACGCCCCCTCCGCTTCCAACTGACAGACACACCAAAACAAGGTGACGTCACTAACGTACGAGCCGCTTGAAAAAAGACTAGGGGCGTGGCCTAAAGCTGTAAAAGACAAAAGGGGGAGCCTGCGATGGTTTCGTCCGCTTGTTTCTTATGTATAAACCAAAGCGCTTGAGAGATAGAGCCGTCAGCGATAACGCCAAGTATTACTATTCATTTTATAGCGGATATATAAAAGAGACTGCAGAGGCGGTTAGTGAACACTGTTCAGGAAAATATCTCCTCCCTTTGAGTTGTAAGTGGTACGATCCGAGCAAAGATCTACGTCACCCATTGTTTACAAACCCAGCAGGGCCGGTAGGAGCCTGGCGGTGGAGGTGTCTGCGCTCTTCTCTCTCGCCATGCCGTGCCGTAAGGAGAGCTTCCTGCTGCTCGAGCAGTCGGTCTCCGTGGACTCCAAGGAGGTGGACTCCCTGGTCGCCCGCATCGGTGAAGCCCTGCAGCTCAATGCCCACCGGGCGCCCACCTCCTGCAGCATGGCTCTGAAGCCTCCGCCTCCGGCCATCACCCGGTCCCCGGCCGCCATGTGCTCCTGTGTGCGGGGCAGGACTACACCATACCGGGTATGCACCCCGAGGGGAGCCGCACGCTACCACCACCAGCACACGGGGGGCGCCAGGCACTGCCTAGGGGGCACCAAGCAGCTCTGTGGCCGGGGCTGGGTACGGGGGAGCTTCAGGAAGCACGGAGGGCAGGACGTGGAGGAAGGAGACGACGGGGAGGACCCGCACCAGCTGCTGCAGGAGCTCCTGCTCTCCGGGAACCTCATCAAGGAGGCCGTGCGGAGGCTGAACCTCACCGGGGAGGGCACAGCGCCCTGCAAGGTGCCCGAGGCCACCGAGACCCTGGTGCAGTGAGAGGGGCACAGAATGGAGAGGGCGAGGGGCTCACGAGGGGTGTCTGTGCCAGGATGTGGGGGACAGCAGAACCATCACTGGTGCCCACTCTACCAGGATGAAAATAACATCACAGCCATCACTGGTGCCCACTCTACCAGGATGAAAACCCCATCACAGCCATCACTGGTGCCCACTCTACCAGGATGAAAACCCCATCACAGCCATCACTGGTGCCCACTCTACCAGGATGAAAACCACATCACAGCCATCACTGGTGCCCACTCTACCAGGATGAAAACCCCATCACAGCCATCACTGGTGCCCACTCTACCAGGATGAAAACCACATCACAGCCATCACTGGTGCCCACTCTACCAGGATGAAAACCCCATCACAGCCATCACTGGTGCCCACTCTACCAGGATGAAAACCACATCACAGCCATCACTGGTGCCCACTCTACCAGGATGAAAACCACATCACAGCCATCACTGGTGCCCACTCTACAAGGATGAGGAGCACCTTAGAATCACCACATCTGTGCCAGGATGAGATCACACCAGAACTATCCCTGGTGCCCACCCTGCCAGGATAACATCAGAATCACATGACATGCCCACTCTAAGATGGGCACCTTACTCTCTACACACAGAATGTCCTGCAGGAACCTTGGTCTGTCATGCAAGAACCAGAAGTGGGCACAATGCTTTGCTACATTGTTGATGATGGTGCTCATCATGGAACCCATATTGGAGCACCACTACCTAATGGTACCATTCATGGCCAACTCTTCCAATGCCGTCCTCACTAGGGGTGACCCTTGCCCTTACTCTAATGAAGCGGACTATAGTGACTTTCTACTCCTCCTAGACCTTGTGAGGGGGGCGGAAGAAACCCCCCCCCCCCCCCCCCCCAAATCTGATCAAAGATTTTCTTATTTGCTAAAAGGGACACCTCAGCCAGAAGGCTCCTTCCCTGGTGGCCTCATCGGCCCCCCAAGATCATCAGGATCTATGAGCTCAGGGGTCCAGATTTGCTCTTCTCACCAGCTGACTCTTATGTCTATACAAACCCCCCACAGTGTATTTAGGGGGGTTGTTATACATTTTATAGTGACCCCCCCCCCCCCTTTTGTCATGATCATGTACAATTCTACAAGGAGCTGGTTGCATGTTGTGGAATTTTACCCCCTTATTTTGATTTGAAGCAAAAAAAACAAACAGTTTACAAGATACTTGAAGAGGGGGGGGGGGGGGGGGGTCCCAAACACCTAAAATTCGAACAATGCACAGGAAGCATTGTTTTATTTTTATTTTTTAATTTTTATTACTTTTTTTTTTTTTTCTAGGAATCAAAAATAATTTTTACATTTTATTTTGATATAACGTGTTACAGGCACAAGGTTTGTGTGCCGCTACAGTCAAGTCATCCCAAAGGATCCTGGGGGGAGGGGAGGGAGCGCCCGTCTCTCCACATATGTTTTCCTTATTTGGTGTTACGTAATTGTTCTCGGCTTCTTGTTTACAGTTTTTGGGGCTGGTGCTTTTGGATCCCGTTGTTATTGTTTTGCCTGGCATAGCTTGTTGGCATTGGTTGCGAAGGTCAAATTTTTTTTTTTTTTTTTTTGGCGTGATCAGTCGCGCACAGCCTGAGATAACCCTTTAATATGACAAGCTCAATGTGAACCTTGCCACACGTGTGCTGCGGCCAAATAGGATCATAGAATATTTAATTTTAATCTAGCGTTTGGTTTATTTGAATGGGGGGTGGATTCACCGCGCAACCTGGTATTGGGGTAGATTTATGAGTTTTGCGCCAAAGTCAGGATACATCTGGATTATATGTTAAGGAAGTGTTTCCCAACCAGGGTGCCTCCAGCTGTTGCAAAACTACAACTCCCAGCGTGCCTGGACAGCCTTTGGCTGTCCAGGCACGCTGGGAGTTGTAGTTTTGCAACAGCTGGAGGCACTCTGGTTGGGAAACACTGTTATTGGAAATGTGATTGTGGTCGAATAGGAAAGTAGAAATTGTGTTATTTTTATTTTTTTGTAAAAAATGTTTATAATATAGGTTTATATAATTTTTTTTATTAATTTGGAGAAAAAAAACTAGCTTTTTTTCATAGATCTTCCAGCCTGTGAATAATACAAATTTTATTTTTAGATTTTTTTTTTTTTCTCCAACCATTGTTTTTCTTAGGTCTTTGTCTGTAATGCGTCCCATTGTTCTAAGCAAGATATGACACCTAAAGGCTGCATTTCATATAGTGGAGCTCTGCATCTGCTATTGTGATGGTGTTTTCTCAGTCGTGGCGTTATTGTTTTTTTTTTTTATTATATACAGTCAGGTCCATAAATATTGGGACATCGACACAATTCTAAAAATTTTGGCTCTATACACCACCACAATGGATTTGAAATGAAAAGAACAAGATGAGCTTTAACTGCAGACTGTCAGCTTTAATTTGAGGGTATTTACATCCAAATCAGGTATACGGTGTAGGAATTACAACAGCTTGCAAATGTGCCTCCCACTTATTAAGGGACCAAAAGTAATGGGACAGAATAATAATCATAAATCAAACTTTCACTTTTTAATACTTCATTGCTAATCCTTTGCCGTCAATTACAACCTGAAGTCTGGAACGTATAGACATCACAGACATTGCTGGGTTTCATCCCTGGTGATGCTCGGCCGCCTCTACTGCAACTGTCTTCAGTTCCTGCTTGTTTTGGGGGCATTTTGCTTTTCAGTTTTGTCTTCAGTAAGTGGAATGCTCAATCGGATTTAAGTCAGGTGATTGACTTGGCCATTGCATAACATTCCACTTCTTTCCCTAAAAAAACTCTTTGGTTCCATTGGCAGCCATAGATGCCCACTATGCCATGACACTACGACAATGTTCACGGATGAGGTGTATGCTTAGGATCATGTTCCTTTCCTTCTCCATACTCTTCTCTTCCAATCACTGGTACAAGTTGATCTTGGTCTCATCTGTCCATAGAATGTTGTTCCAGAACTGTGAAGGCTTTTTTAGATGTCGTTTGGCAAACTCTAATCTGACCTTCCTGTTTTTGAGGCTCCCCAATGGTTTCCATCTTGTGGTGAACCCTCTGTGTTCACACTGGTGATGACTTCTCTTGATTGTTCACCCTGATACACATACACCTACCTCCTGGAGAGTGTTCTTCATCTGGCCAACTGTTGTGAAGGGGTTTTCTTCACCGGGGAAATAATTATTCGGTCATCCACCACAGCTGTTTTCCTTGGTTCCTTCTTTTTAAGAATGTTCCAAACAGTTGTTTTGGCCACGCCTAATGTTTTGGCTATCTCTCTGGTGGGTTTAGTTTTTTTTTTGTTTCTTTTTGGCCTAATGATAGCTTCCTTCAATGATGGTGACAACTCTTTGGATCTCATCTTGAGAGTTGACAGCAACAGATTCCAAATGCAAATAGCACACTTGAAATGAACTCTTGACCTTTTGTCATTGTAATTGGGATAATGAGGGAATATACACACACCTGGACATGGAACAGCTGAGAAGCCAATTGTCCCATTACTTTTGGTCCCTTAACAAGTGGGAGGCACCTATGCAAACTGTTGTAATTCCTACACCGTTCACCTGATTTGGATGTGAAGCACATCTTGTTCGTTTCATTTCAAATCCATTATGGTGGTTTATAGAAACAAAATGTTAACATTGTGTCCTTGTCCCAATATTTATGGACCTGAGTGTATACACAAACCCAGATATAAAACTATACCCTGTCTAGAGAGAGAGAGAGAGAGTATATAAGTGAAGACTGGCTCCCTCTGTTGGTATAATGCTCTGTTGTATAATCTGTAAGGTAGTGTTAACCATCCAGTGTGCCACCAGGTGTTGCTAAACTACAAATCCCAGCATGCTGGGAGTTGTAATTTTGCAGTAAGTGGAAGCACCCTGGATGGGAAAATACAGCTCCTAGGGGTATGTTCACACAAGGCAGTTTTTTTTCCATATATTGATTTAGTTTAAAATGTACAGTTGCGAATCTGCTGTGGATTTTGGTGTGGAAAATTTGAATATACCCTAAAGCAGTGTTCCTCCATCCTGTAGCTCTCAAACTTTTGCAAATCTACAATACTCACTTTGCTCTGATCCCTCTCCCATTACGGCTCGCAGGGCATGATGGGAGTTATAGCTCTGTAACAGCTTGAGCAGCACAGGTTGGGGAACACCATTGTAAACGATCAATTGCCATAATGTGACTTTATGTGTTATATGGCATACAATTAAATGAGTTATCCAGGAATAGAAAAAAGAGAGCTAATATCTTCCAAAAACAGCTCCACACCTGTCCTCAGGTTGTGTGTGGTATTACAGGGGGTTTTATTCGCCTTAGTGGAACTGAACTGCACTACCACATACATCCAGAAGACCATTGTGGGGCTGTTTTTCCAGTCCTGGATAACTCGCTGGCACGTGGATGCTATACCCAATATTGATGCAGATGGTTGAGCTTCCTGTACTGCACTATATTCACTGAATAATCGATCATATTCACACAATACATTCTATAGAGGGGTTACGATGACCCCTCCCTTGTTTTCTAAAATGTGAAAGGGGGACTGTGGTCCCCGATGGTAAACGGATTGATATCCTCGCTGACTGGTGCTCCTACTCATGATCCTATAAAGTATGATGCATCAACGCTATGGATCGCATTTTGTTTTGTTTTTGTTTTTTTGCCAATACTTTCCGTGCATTTAAGCTAACAAAACATATAAACTTGAACCCATGGTCGTCTATGGTTTTTGTGATGACCGTAGGAAAGTGTACCCTTCGTACCGAAGTGACAATGATTTGTGTTCCTGGAATTTCAGGAGTTATGAATAAAATGTGTATAATAAACTTTCTTTTTATATACATGATTGGTGTGTGTTTTTTTTTTTTTTTGGTTTCCCCTGTGAATTTTTCTAATTGTGAACAGAGTAAGGGCCCTATGCACACTACAGAAATTCAGCGAGGAATTTCCTTGCTGATTTTCGTCAGCACTGCTTGTATTCGGGGGTTCATTTTGCACTGCATTTGCTGAGAAAATTACCCCCTGAAATTCAAAGTCCCAGTGCTAATGGGCGTTCCGAAGTGGAATTCCAAAACTGTATGGGAAATTCTGTAGTGTGCACTGAGCAGCAGAATTTCACTGAGATCAATAGAATTCAGCTGCAAAGCGGATTCCAGTGCAGAAAATCTGTAGTGTGCATGGAAACCACCTAGGGCATGCGGGACCTGGAGCTAAGTGCAGCCTGTTATGGTCAATGAGTAACAAGCGCCACTGGTGCACATCACAACCACATCAGCCTGAAAGAGCACCTTCGAAGTATTGATCTATCCCTTTTAGGGTAGGGTCACACGTAGTTCATCCCCAGCGTATTTGACGCTGCGGATGCACTGCTGTCTATCCCTAGAGTGGGCCTCCTCCTGTGCCGTGTGTCCTGCTTTGTCTGCTTGTAGCAGCAAATCGCTGCTATGAGTAGATACACTGATATGCAGTGTACTCGCAGACACCGTGGTCCCTCCCTGAGCTAGGCCAAGAGCGACCATAATGTCAGTGAGTACACTGTGCACGACTTGCAGATCTCTGTGTGTCTGCTCGTAGGGGCAGATTGGTGCTACCAGCAGACAAAGCAGGAGGCAGACTCTAAGGATGGTCAGTTTGTTGATGTGCTACTTGTGACCCTTCCCTAAAAGCAGGGCTTGTATCATAATGTGATAAAATCACTGGGATATGCCATCACTTTATGATCATGGGATCCAATCTGTGATCATGAAAATTAAGGATCGACCGGTTATCGGTTTGGCCGATATTATCTGATGATATTCACGATTTTGGAAGTTATCAGTATCAGCAATTACCTTGCAGATAATGTGGGCGCTTTAAATCAATGAACTGCAGCGGCTTTTGCGGGGCCAGAGACCGCCGCCCGCTTCTTTCCCCCTGCCTGTCCGGAGTCCAACCACCGCCGCTGCACCCCCCCCCCCCCGCCTATCCTCTGGCTATAGACCGCCGCTGCCCGCTTCTCTCCCCCTGTTGGTCCTGAGTCCAACTACCGCCGCTGCCCCATTGCCTCCCCCATCCCCGGTATTATAATTACCTGTTCCTGGTGTCCGTGCTACTTCTGGCTCCTGCAGCATCCTGCGCTGTTGCTGTGCGCTGCGCAATGACGAGTGACATCCTCAACGTCACCGTCAGTGCGCACAGTGACAGCTCAGGACCCCACCGCAACCAGAATTAGCGGGGACCCTGGGAACAGGTAATTATAAAACCGGGGATGGGGGAGGCAATGGGGCAGCGGCGGTGGGAGAGAAGCGGGTGTCGGCGGTCTCTGGCCAGAGGATAGGCAGTGGGGGGGAGCGGCGGTGGTTGGACTCAGGACCACAGGACCGGCAGGGGGAGAGAAGCGGACGGTGTCAGTCTTTGGCCAGAGGGTGGGGGGGGGGGGGGGCAGCGGCGGTGGTTAGATTCAGAACCTCAGGACAGGCAAGGGGAGAGAAGCGGGTGGCGGTGGAGGCAGTCTCTGGCCCCGCAAAAGCAGCTACAGTTCATTGATTTAAAGTGCCAGCTTTAAATCATTGATCTGCAGCGGCTTCTGCGGGGCCAGAGACGGTTTATCAGAGTATACCCGCACACAGACATTTTACCACGAATATTTGGGGGGGGGGGGGGGGGGGGGAGAAATAGCCAATAACTTATACCGGAATATCGGTATAAGTTATCGGTATCAGCCCTAAAAAATCTATATTGGTCGATCCCTAATGAGAATGAAGATGACGCAGAGCTGGTTTAGGCCTGTGACCCCCCCCCTTTCACAATTTTTTTTCCCCCTGTGCACCGCACACCCTAGCTTTGCGGATGAAAGCAACAAGCACACCATACACTTAAACTGGGCCAACTACAGGCTGCTCGGGTGGCACTGCCGTGAGGGACCAGCTCCAGTATGTTCTCATGGGATGGTATTCTGTAGATTTGCATGCAGAAAATTCACGGTATATTATAGTACCAGCATTGTAATTGAGAGTTAAAGAAATCTCGTTGCAGGAAAATTCTGCAATGAAATCGATATGCAGCGTCAGTTTATATTGTGGAGCTTCTGCAGATTAAGGGTAGGGTCACGCGGGCCATATATTTCTGCATATTTTCTGCAGCTGATTTTTTGCTATGCCTTGACTTCAACGGGTAGGAAAATATGCATCAGCAAAATAAGACACGTTACCCTACCCTTAGGGTAGGGTCACACTGAGTGGATACGCAGCATATTGGATGCTAAGAAAAGTACACTGCATATGTGCTATGAGCAGACACACAGGGCTTTCTCCGCTGTAGCCCTGTGTATGCAATAAGGTTAGGCAGCCGGCCGAGCTCACTGACGTAACTTTGGCCTGCAGTCGGCCTCCGAAACCTTTTTGCAGACCTAGGGCTGCAACGGGGGAACGCCCTGTGTGTCTGCTCCTAGCGCATTTCAAGTAGCTTCAAATTTGCTGCACATCTGCTCAGTGTGACCCTACTCTTAGGGTGAGTTCACACTGATTTGTTGCAGAAATTTGTGATCGAAAAACTGGGGTTGTTCTTCCTCAGTCTTAACCAGGGTGCCTCCAGCTGTTGCAAAACTACATCTCCCAGCATGCCCGGACAGCCAACTGCAGTGTGAAAGGAGCCTTAGGGTGCATGCACACCACGTTTTTGCTATACAGTTCCCGTATACGGTTTCAAGTTAACCCCTTAAGGACTCAGCCCATTTGGGCCTTAAGGACGCAGACAATTTAATTATTACGCTTTCGTTTTTTCCTCCTCGCCTTCAAAAAATCATAACTCTTTTATATTTTCATCCACAGACTAGTATGAGGGCTTGTTTTTTGCGCGACCAGTTGTCCGTTGTAATGCCATCACTCACTCTACCATAAAATGTATGGCGCAACCATATGTGTGGTGAAAGTAAGAAGAAAACCGCAATTTTGATAATTTTGGAAGGTTTTGTTTTCACGCCATACAATTTACGGTAAAAAGTACATGTGTTCTTTATTCTTTGGGTCAATACAATTAAAATGATACCCATGATAACATACTTTTCTATTACTGTTGCGGTTAAAAAAAAATCGCAAACTTTTTAACCAAATTAGTACTTTTAAAATCCCCCTATTTTGAAGACCTATAACTTTTTCATTTTTCTGTGTAAGCGGCGGTATGAGGGTATAAAAAAGCATCTATTTTGGCCTATTTTTACGTTCACACCGTTCACCGTACGGTATCATTAACATTTTATTTTAATAGTTCAGATATTTACGCACGTGGCGATACCAAATATGTATATAAAATATTTTTTTAACACTTTGGGGATGAAATAGGGACAATGGGACAATTTATGTTTTTATTGGGGGAGGGGGTTTTTCAAATTTTTTAAACTACATTTTTACACTTTAATAGTCCCCATAGGGGACTATTTATAGCAATCACTCGATTGCTAATACTGTTCAGTGCTATGTATAGGACATAGCACTGATCAGCATTATCTGTCATCTTCTGCTCTGGTCTGCGGGAAGGCAGATCAGAGCAAAAGACGCATGGTAGGCAGCGGAGGCAGGTGAGGGGACATCCGTCTGCCGTGCTGGATGATCGGATCGGCGCGGCAGCGCTGCGGGCGATCCGATCATCCATTTTAGTGACCGCAATACTGCAGATACCGTGATCTGTATTGATCACGGCATCTGAGGGGTTAATGGCGGACATCCGCGGGATTGCGGATGTCTGCCATTACGGGCGGGTCCCAGGCTGCGATCAGCAGACGGGACTTGCCGCGCATGATCCGGGCATCCCTCCGATGCTCGCGGTTATGCTTAGGACGTAAATGTACCTCCTGGTGCGTTAAGTATCATGTCACCAGGACGTACATTTACATCCTGCATTGTTAAGGGGTTAAAAACCGTATGGAACCGTATAGAAAACCGTATGTCATACGCATCATCCAGTTTAGTCCGTTTTGCATCCTACCACGTTTTTTGGTCCGGGTGAAAAATTGTATTAAACCGTATACGTTTTTTTTTAAACATGGGAGTCAATGGGAACTGTACAGAACTGTATGTGCGTACGGTTCCATCCGGTTTTCACCACACGGTTTTTGACTTTGCACATTTTTTTTTCTTGGAATTTCAATCAAACAAGTGAAACTTTATTCATAATGGAGTGAAAAGTTAAAAACTTAAATGTTTTTTTCTTAAAAAACGGATGCAACCGGACTCCATTTTTCAAACCGTATATGGTTTTCAACCGTATATGGGTTAAAATTTGTACACACGTTTTGATACAGTTTAGTCAGGTTTTGAGGAATCCGTATTTCATCAGAAACCTGATACGGGAACTGTATAGCAAAAACGTGGTGTGAATGCAGCCTTAATTGTATTGGGGTAAAAAAGTTTACTGCCTGGTATCACTGACTGGCATGTGTTACTGTAAAGGCATGATGTGTTGGGGCATTTGCTTCTGTACGTAGACAACAAATGTGGTATGGACCCCTAACCCTGAGATGTAAAATGTATATAGTATATACTAAGGTCCTGTTTAGACCAGAATTGTCCTATAGATTTGAGTATGTCCTTGCTAATGTGAGTCTACGCCGAGCAGCCTTAGGCCGCAGCCTCTAGTTTTGACAACAGGCCCCGTGCACCCTGTCACGTCCTCCACCCTCTTAAAGAAAACACATACACGCTCTGCTGAGAACATCTGGCTTTCTTGTTTGGAGGGGGATGGAGGTGAGGACAGAAGACAAATGGTCCCGACCTCTTTCTCACACTCTCCTAGAATTAATGGCCGACTGCAGTGTGTGTAAAGATCAGGGAGGCCATTGTGATATACATTAGGAAAGAACACAGTGTTGTATAATGGCCGGTCCACTATAGAGTGGTCTCAGGCCTAAACCAGAGCAGCCTGATATGTATATAGCGCAGTGTTTTCCAAACAGTGTGTCTCCAGCTGTTGCAAAACAACAACGCCTTTGGATGTCCAGGCATGCTGGGAGTTGTAGTTTTGCAAGTATTCAAAAACTACTTTAAAGGGTACCTCTCATCAAATAAACTTTTGATATATTTTAGATTAATGAATGTTGAATAACTTTCCAATAGCATGTTAATGAAAAATATGCTTCTTTCTATTGTATTTTTCCCGATCAGTCCTGTCAGCAAGCATTTCTGACTCATGCTGGAGTCCTAAACACTCAGAGCTGCCAGCCTGCTTTGTTCACAGCCAAACAGGCTGTGAACAAAGCAGACTGGCAGCTCTGAGTGTTCTCCTTTGTGAACAAAGCAGACTGGCAGCTCGTAGTGTTTAGGACTCCAGCATGAGTCTGAAATGCTTGCTGCCAGGACTGGTAGGGAGACCCCTAGTGGTCATTTCTTCAAAGTGTAAAATTAAATAGAAGGAAGCATATTTTTTAATAACATGCAATTGTAAAGTTATTCTGCATACATTAATCTATAATATATCAAAAGTTTTTTTGATGAGAGGTACCCTTTAATTTCTGTTCGAGCAATATTAAAGGGGTACTCTGGCGCTAAGACATCTTATCCCCTATCCAAAGCATAGGGGATAAGATGCCTGATCACGGGGGTCCCGCCGCTGGGGACCCCCTTGATCTTGCATGCAGCACCCCGTTAGAATCAGTCTCTGGAGCATGTTTGCTCCGGGTCTGATTATTGGCGATCACTGGGACGGAGCGTTGTGATGTCACGCTCCGCCCCCTCAATGCAAGCCTATGGGAGGGGGCGTGACAGCTGTCACGCCCCCTCCCATAGGTTTGCATTGAGGGGGCGGGGCGTGACATCCCCCGTGACTCCCCGTGATACTAACTGGGTGCTGCATGCAAGATCACGGGTGTCCCCAGCGGCAGAGCCCCCACGATCAGGCATCTTATCCCCTATCCTTTGGTTAGGGGGTAAGATGTCTTAGCGCCGGAGTACCCCTTTAATTACTCTTTTTTTTTTTTGTTCTCCTTACATTTTCAATGGTCTCTTGTGCTGCTTTGAAAATATGTGTGTTAAAAAACTTTTTTGGTTGTTGCAATATTAGATTGTTTTTGCGCCAAAATTGCCGATTTTAGCACCAAATTTTACATCCTGTGGATAGGGGATAAGTTTATTTTTCCCGGATTTCTGTAATAAATAGTATGAACATATATCTATCCTAAGATAAATATAAAAGCACATAGGGGGGAGATTTATCAAAACCTGTCCAGAGGAAAAGTTTCTGAGTTGCCCATAGCAACCAATCAGATCGCTACTTTCATTTTTGAAAAGGTCTCTGAAATACAAAAGAAGTGATCTGATTGGTTGCTATGGGCAACTCAGCTACTTTTCCTCTCCCCTATGGCCTTTTCTCCCGTCAGTCTTGTACATTTCTAACCCCCACAATACGCTTTTATGGCACCAAGTCTGCTCCGGAGCTGTGAATATTACTGCATGTGCCGAAGGAAAGCGGCTGCAGCATGCTCGCACCATCTGCTGCTATTAAGACACGTATTATAATAAAGGCCATAAATTACAATCAATAAGGGGAATGGCGCTCGCATTAAATGCGCGGATATATCCCACTGATGGTCTGAACTGGAGAAACACAGCAGCTAATGCTTTTGGCTAAATCTGTTCACTTAACCATGCAGTTTAGTTCATTAGGAGACCATTAGGTATGTGGCGTGATGGCAGCATGGAAGTTTACTGCCAGCTACGTGTGCCCAACATTGTAAGGTTATTTCTAGGTCAGTTCTCTCCATGTTTACTGAAAGTCTAAATTATTCTCCAAAAGCCTTTTCTGTTTTAAAGGGGTATTCCAGGCAAAAACTTTTTCGTATATATCAACTGGCTCCGGAAAGATAAACAGATTTGTAAATTACTTCTATTAAAAAATCTTAATCCTTCCAATAGTTATTAGCTTCTGAAGTTTTCTGTCTAACTGCTCAATGATGATGTCACGTCACGGGAGCTGTGCATGATGGGAAAATATCCCCACAGGAGCTGGACAGCTCCCGGGACGTGAGTCATCAGAAAGCAGTTAGACAGAAAACAGCAACTCAACTTCAGAAGCTAATAACTATTGGAAGGATTAAGATTTTTTAATAGAAGTAATTTACAAATCTGTTTAACTTTCCGGAGCCAGTTGATATATAAAAAAAAAGGTTTTGCCTGGAATACCCCTTTAAGGCTGCGTTCACACCTTGTGGCTAACTAGCCGTACCCTAACCAATAACTCCATGCTTTTTTGGTGCAAATGACAAAAAATCGTGGTAAAATGTGCCATTTGTACCACAATTTTGGTAATTTTCACCAAAACCGCACAGGGTAATTAGTTATGGTGCCCCCTATTAAGCCACAATGTGTGACCACAGCCTCACTGCATTGTTTTCGCCCACATGTCCACCCTGACCACAGCCGGTGTTATAAAGTTTACTGCGAGTGAATAGTAATCTGCTAGCGCGTGTGCAATTTACAATGGACCTCACGTCCGCTCCACCGCTGCTCCCTGGTTGGCTGGGCTGTACACCCCGCGTGCTCCCCTTAGGTCCAGCTCAGGGAGCAACGTAGCGTAGTCAGCGTAATGATCCGTATTTTTCGCCATATAAGCCGTTGGCTGTCCGGGCATGCCGGGAGTTGTAGTTTTGCAACATCTGGAGGTCCGCAGGTTGAAGACCACTGGTATAGGAGGTAATACTCGAGCCATCACCACTCATCACCGCTGCCCTGGATGTCGCCCTCCATCGCTGTCCCCGTCGCTCCGGAACAGCTCTGCTGCCCGCTATCCTTGCTTTCCGTCGCCGCCATCACGTTGCTACGCACGCCGCTCCTATTGGATGACAGGACGGCGTGCCCGATGACGTGATGACAATGAAGGAGAGTGCCGGCCATGCAGGGGATCCCGGCACGGAGCAGACACCGAGGAGGCAGGTAAGGTCCCTCCCGGTGTCCTGTAAGCTGTTCGGGACGCCACGATTTCACCGCGGCGGTCCCGAACAGCCTGACTGAGCAGCCGGGCTAGTGTCACTTTCCCTTCAGACGCGGCGGTCAGCTTTGATTGCCGTGTCTGAGGGGTTAATACAGGGCATCACCGCGATCGGTGATGTCCTGTATTAGCCGCAGGTCCCGGCCGTTGATGGCCGCAGGGACCGCTGCGATAGGACAGGGTTTTAATGTGTATTTGCCTTATAAGACGCACCAACTTCCCCCCCCCCCCCAGTTTTGGCGAAGATAAAGTGCGTCTTATACGGCGAAAAATACGGCACTTTATTACACTGTATTACACCCGAGATAAGTTGCAAACAAAATGACTCTGATGGCAAAATAAAGCCAAAATGCATTACTGGTAGCACCCTTGGATAGGTTTTCTTTGGTTTTCTTTGGCATACTGGCATTGGACTGTTTGATTTTTTTCTTAACCCTTTGAGCCTATGATGGCAAGTAATAATACTGAGTAATATGCTTCTATTACCTCCGTGCGCCACTTTATCCCTTTTTCTTGCACTAGTCCCACCAGAAGTGCTATAGTACAATTTCTTTTATTTTACTGTTGACCTTTCCCAACATTCTCTGCAGCCAGAGAAAATATGACATAAGTCACATGGTCTTCAGGGTGTGTGGCTATGCTGCATTGGGCAGGGCATAGTATTACTTTAGTTAATCCCTTCCACCCTGTTATTCTATCCACCCACCCACTGCAACATCCCCCCCCCCCCCCCGAGGACCATGTAACTTACGATAGATACTGTATATTGTCTCTGGCCGCATGGAATGCTGGGAAAGATCTTTGTAATTTCCACATATGATGCCATGTTTGGAGTCGGGAAGGAATTTTTACCTCTAGTATGAGGGATTCTTGCTTCCTCTGGATCAACTCAGTAGGGACTGATTAGGGTTATAGGTTGAACTTGATGGACTCTGGTCTTTTTTCAACCTTATGAACTATGTTACTATGTTACATATGCACAAAAACAGTCATAAGAAACTTGCATAGTCTTCCAATCCAGAAATCTACTCAACACGCAAAAAAATGTATAAAAACAATTAGAGATGTCCCGATACCATTTTTTAAAGACCGAGGACGAGTACCAATACTTTAATTCTAGTACTCGCCGATGTCTCTGGAGCGATTGCGCTCATGTTCACATGGTGATCAGCGGTAGAAAAAGGGTCACCTACACTATCTATTTATAAATTGAACTTAGTGCAGGTGACTCTGCTGTAAGATTGACTTAATAATAGGTAGTATCCCCTTGTAAGTAGTATAGATAAGTGCAGACATTAGCAGCAGCCCCCTGTAAACAGCAGCCCCCCTGCAGACATTAGTAGCAGCCCCCTGTAGACAGCAGCACCCCTGCAGACATTAGCAGCAGCCCCCTGTAAACAGCAGCCCCCTGCAGACATTAGTAGCAGCCCCCTGTAGACAGCAGCCCCCCTGCAGACATTAGCAGCAGCCCCCTGTAAACAGCAGCCCCCTGCAGACATTAGTAGCAGCCCCCTGTAGACAGCAGACCCCCTGCAGACATTAGTAGCAGCCCCCTGCAGACCGCAACCCCCTCTTGTAGACAGCGCCCCCCCCCCCTTGTAGACAGCAGACCCCCCCTTGTAGACAGCGTCCCCCCTTGTAGGCAGCAGGTCCCCCGCTTGTAGAGAGCAGGCCCCCCCCCTTGTAGACAGCAGCCCTCCCCCTTGTAGACAGGAGGGCCCACCTTGAAGACAGCAGGGGCCCCCCTTGTAGATAGCGCTCCCTCTTGTAGGCAGCAGGCCCCCCGCTTGTAGACAGCACTCACCTGCGGCTGTCCTCGGGTGTTGCCGCTCCGCTGCCCCGTTCTCCCGTCCGCATCATGGTTTCCTATGTAGCAGCATGTGACACACACGTCACTCTGCTTCCTCCGTAGCTTTATGCTGGGCGCAGTGGAGGAGGTGGAGTTACGTGTGTGTCACATGCTCCTCCATGGGACGCCATGCGAAAACGGGGCAGCGGAGCCGGGCCGCACTGCAGCAGGTATTGGACATGGTATCGGGGACATTAAACGAGTCCCCAATACCATGCAAATGCCGGTTATTGGTCCCCGATACCGATACTAGTATACATTTATCATTGTTTTTCAAATTTTTGTCTTACATTTCTTGAATTAAAAGGCTATGCACTATATATATATATATATATATATATATATATATATATATATATATGGCTATTCACGTCGTGACGCCAGAGCACTGTTTTTCTGATCCACGGTCCAAAGGTCAGAGCTTGAGCTTGTGCAGCTGGCCTTGGTATGACAGTGCAGCGTACCCCTTCCAGCCCTGATGCCTTGCTGAGACTTGTGGTGTTTTCACCGGACGGAATTGTAGATTGTAATTTGAGATTCTGGTTGCTAAGGCTTACAAGGCACTGTAGACTATTCTGCAGGGGCATGGACTCCTCCTGTGAGTGAACCTTGTAGGATGACAAGTAGAAAGATTAAAGCTGGAGAAGACCTCTACTCAGAGCACAAGACACACAGCACACCTGAGCTCAGATGACGCTCTGGAGCCTGGATGGAATTAGACTAACTCCTCCCCTGTACCTCACTATACATGGGAGACATTTGGGGTCTCATTGGCTCACATGGGGTTCACTGCTCACATTTTAAAGGCACAGTACACTTATTACAACCTATATACACATACATAACAAAATTAATTTATAAAAAGATATCACTTGATATTATAAACATTATTTCAGTGGAACTTGTGTGGGCCCAACACCCTGTGCTGATGAGCGGCCTGGGACAGCCTCCAATGCCGGGACACCACACACACACACACACACATATATATATATACAGTGATCCCTCAACTTACAATGGCCTCAACATACAATAGTTTCAACATACAATGGTCTTTTCTGGACCATTGTAACTTGAAACCAGATTCAACATACAATGCTATGGGATCTGCGAAACGTGTCATTGGCTGGAAGAACCGACCAATCAGAATGGATATTTCACTGGTAAAACCCCTGTATTCCTAAAGTGCAGGCACTGACTGGTGTCTGGTAGCGCCCCCTACAGTACAGGGAGGTATTACATGTTCTGTACTCTATCTGTGCCAGGGTTAGCTGCTCCTTTGGACACCAGGTGAGGGCGGCTCCATTTTCCTTTTTTTAGGACATTGCGTGTACTGTACAGGACCCTGAAGAAGCTCCTGACCTCTACATAGACCAGCCGAAGGCTGTCCGGGCATGCTGGGAGTTGTAGTTTAGTAACAGCTGGAGGTACCCTGGTTGGGAAACACTGAAATAGACAGTGATTACAGCTCCCAGCAGATCTTTCTGTGTAAGGATTTTCTTTATCTACATTAGTTATCTACTTAATTTTCTTTAATCCTCACTTTTTCCTATTTTTTTAATGACATTTTGGTGGCTTCAGAACCAATTACCAGGTTTCCATAGAGTTCTGGTCTCAACATACAATGGTTTCAACATACAATGGCCGTCCCGGAACCAATTAATATTGTAACTTGAGGGACCACCGTATATACACTTCAAATAAATACAGCTCTACTTCACCATTCAAATGTATGGTGCCAGCGCCCCAGACGCGATCTCAGTCCATTTAGATTTCACAGCAATGGCGCAGCACTCCAATATGGCAAAAAAGGGAATTTATGCTCTCATGTTAAAATACAAATAGCAACGTTTCATCTCCTCCATGGAGCCTTTTTCAAGCATAGTGATCCATCAAACCAAAGGGTTTTGGTTTGATGGATCACTATGCTTGAAAAAGGCTCCATGGAGGAGCTGAAACGTTGCTATTTGTATTTTAGCATGAGAGCATAAATTCACTTTTTTGCCATATTGGAGTGCTGCGCCATTGCTGTGGAAATATATGTATGTATATATTTATATATATATATATATATATATATATATATATATATATATATATATATAATCTGCGCAAAAATATATTTGTTTTTGTGCAAAAATATGCAAAAAGTATACTCCAATCCCTAGGTGGTGTAGGAAATGGGAAGTATCTTGTTGGGTGTCTCCACCCTCAAAAACTCAAAAGGGTACATTTACACATTTACACATACACATTGGCCCTGATTTACTAAGAGTGTTGTGTAGGTTTCTTTGTGGGATTTAATTCCCTACAATTTATTTTCCACGGTATTTACCAAGGTTTCCCTACATTTTCCACTTTCCCTTCATTTTGCTTTTTTTTACACATGTTCTGATCTGTCGGGTTTTCCTCCCTTCAAATCCACCACATTTTCTGTGGAAACCTTAGTAAATATGTTGGGTTTTTGTGAAAATGTCGGGAACACCCCCCTTTTCTGTGACCACGCCCCCTTTTCACAACAGGCACTCCCCTTTTTTGGGTTTTCTCAGTAAAATGGAGAGTTGTTCGGGGTTTTTCATTTCTGGCGCAGACAGAATTCTGGTGCACATTGCGGCGCAGACAGAATTTCTGGCGCACAACCCGACAAAACATGTCGGGTTTACAATAGTAAATCAGGGCCAATCTGTTTCAGATTTGCTGCAAACCCACTACAGTCAACGGGTGGCAACATAATCTGAATTTCCGCAAACAGATTGGGGTTTATTTACTAAGAGTGTTGTGTAGGTTTCTTTGTGGGTTATGATTTCCGACAGGTATTTTCCCAAGGTATTTACTAAGGTTTCCCTACATTTTGCACTTTTCCCTACATTTTGCTTTTTTTTTTTTTTTTTTTTACAACTGTTCTGATCTGTCTGGTTTTCCTCAGCTCAAATCCACCACATTTTCTGTTGGGATTTTTCAAAACTGATGGGACCACGCCCATTTTGTCCAGACCACACCCACTTTATCCCGTGACCTCTCCCCCTTTCCGTTTTTTTTTTCTTGTAAAATGGAGGGTTTTCTTCTTTTTGGGCGCAAAACCCGACAAAAAAGAGTCGGGATCACGTTAGTAAATAAACCCCATTATGTATGCCTGAAAATGTGTGCAATTTTTTGTGTTGTGTGCGCAATTTCCTAAATTACACACACGCTAACATTTGCCATTAAGAAACTGATAGAATTGCGCAGCTTTTCACGACATTGATAAACCCCACTCTTTTTTGTATTATTCCGAATCAGGGTGTCTCCAGATGTTGCAAAACTACAACTCCCAGCATGCCTGGACAGCCGAAGGCTGTCCAGGCATGCTGGGAGTTGTATTTTTGCAACAGCTGGAGGCACCCTTGTTTTGAAACAATGGTATATAGGGAAGGTAAAGGAAGTGTTTTGCTGCTATAGAAATAAAAGGCCGTGTTTGTTCAGCGAGTCCCCACTACTAATCCAGCTAGTAAATATTTATGTGCTGGTGGCCGGGAATAACATGGAAGTTAATCATTGCATTTTTGTTACTATTTAGAATAAACTTGTTTTTGACTTAGTCAAGGTGAAAGTCTAACACTTCCTGAATGGGATCATAAAGGACACGCTCACGAAGAATGTTCTCTTATACTCAGATAAGACATTTTGGCTGATACAATCATTATGAGTAAGAAAAAAAAAAAAACAACTACAGTACTATATTCTTTAACCCCTTAAAGGGGTTATCCACCATAAGATGATTTTAGTATGTACCTGGCAGACAGTAATGGACATGCTTAGGAAGGATCTGCGCTTGTCTTGGGGCTAAATGACTATGTTGTGAGATTACCATAACACTGTGGCTAGCTGTTTGTGAACTAGTATTTCCTGTTAGACTTTTCTTTTTTTGACTACAAATCCCACAATTCCATCTTCCTCCCTCCCACACATCAGCCACCCCACCCATTGAAACATAAATGAGCTGCATCCATTCAAATCAGTGTGGTTTTCAATCAGGGTGCCTACAGCTGTTGCAGATTGATCTCTCTCCCACCAAGCGATCGCTCCACCCATTGAAGCAGACAGGCTCCCTGTCATCAGTTGATTAGTGAGTCAGGTCTCGGCCGCATTGCAAGCTGGGAAAAATCTGAGACAACAGTCATTTTGTATGCTGGTAAAAATAAATATTGGAGTGAAAATCGCAGAAGAATTGTGAGAAAACCGTCACACACAGGTACAGACACTATATTATGAACTACACTAACTTTACAGCCCCTGTAGCATAGTCACATAAAAAAAATTCCTGGAATACCCCTTTAACAACATATACATGTACCGCAGCCTGTATAAGCAAAGTGCTGACAACACTGATTGTTACTATGCTATGTTTGAGCATTGTCCAGTGTACATCAGTGTACAATCAAAAGATTGCATGTGATAGTCCCTTACAAGGACAAAAAAATTGTGAATATATTTTATAAAAAAGTTAATAAATGTGAATAAGCACCTCAATAATAAAAATTTAAATCATCCCCCTTTTTCCCATTTTTCAAATAAAATAAAGCAAACAAAAATAAACATAAATATATGTGGTATTGCCATTTGCAGAAATGTCCAAACTATTAAAATATAATTACGCTGTAACCGCACAGCGAATTGCGTAGACTTTAAAACAAATACGAAAGTGCAGAATTGATGATATTTGGTCACTTCATATACCAGGAAAAAAAAATTAAAAAATTAAAAATGATCAAAAAGTCCAATCAAAACAAAAGGGGTATTGATGAAAACTACAGATCACGGTAAAAAAAAAATAAAATAAAGGGCCCTTATCCAGCCCTGTATACAGAAAAATAAGTGTTTTAGGGGGTCAGAAGACGACAATTTTAAAGGGGTATGATAGAATTTTTATTTTATTTGACTATGCTACAAGGGCTGTAAAGTTAGTGTAGTTCATAATATAGTGTCTTTACCTGTATGTGACGGTTTTCTCACAATTCTTCTGTGATTATCGCCCCAATATTTATTTTTAACCACATACAAAATTACTCATGTCTTGGGATTTCCCAGGTTGCAGTGCGTCGAGACCTGAAATCACTAGTCAGGTGATCAGGAGGAGACTGTCCTGCTTCAATTCTGCAACAGCTGTAGGTCCCCTGGTTGGAAAACACTGGGAGATACTGATCAAAGGATTTAGACTGGTTTTTCCAGTCTAAATTTGTCGCACAGAAGGTCGCAGTCTAAATATGTGCGACTTTTTTGCGACTTTTGCTCTAGAGGATTTTTAGAACATGATGCATGTAAGTCTATTTTAGACGGAAATGCATTGGAAAATGCATTGGTGCTGAATTTATCAAAAGCGACTTTTCAGGGACAAGTCGCATTGGCTGAAAGTACGCCGAAATGTCAGACCATGCTGGAGCAGGTTTATATATAGACTAAAGCATAGATCATGAAGTCTGTGCACAGAATTTATCAAGAGCCGTGCGCCATTTGATAAATTAGGCGCACAATAGACCAGACTAACCCTCTGTAGTTTGGTCTATATTGATGCGGGACATAGACAACTTTGGTAAATATCCCCCACTGTGTTTCAATGGGTGGGGTGGCTGGTGTATGGGAGGAAGGAAAGTGATCTCAAACTTTCAAGCATGGAAGTGTGGGATGTGTAGTTTAGAAATCAAAATCCAACAGGAAATACCCAGTTATGGTAGGTAAGTACTAAAATCACCTTATGGTGGATAATCCCTTTAAAGGGGTAGTCTGAAGAACTAAGCTTATCAGACACTTATCCCCTATCAACAGAAGGGTGGGGGCTGGAGCATCGAGCACGGGTAAGTAGCATGGGTACAGAAGATTTTGGTAATCCCCCCCGCGATCTACTGTACGGGGCCCTGACTACTCATATGACTGATTCACATCTCCCATTAAAGTCAATGGGAGATACAGAAACTGCATAAATCAGCCCTCTCAGCTGTCTTCATCTACCAGACCACCTCCAGCTGCTGCAGGGTTGGGGGGCCCTGGATCTCAGGATAGGTGCAGGTCTCAGAGATAGGCCCCAGCATCTACTACACACTTATGGCATATCCTTTGGAAATACCATAAATACAGAAGTAGGAATACTCCTTCAAGTGCCCATGAAATATAAAAGGGCACTATTACTGTATGGGGGCATCATTACTGTATGGGGAGATAATTACTGCATGGGGGCATGAGTGGCATTATAACTGCATTAGGGCCACAGGGAGCAATATCACTGTATTGGGGCACAGTGGGGGCATTATTAGTGAGTGAGGGACACACTTGGGGCCATTATAAGCGAGGACATTATTACTGTATGGTACGCTGATAGGGGCACCATACTCTACATAGACGAGTCGCAATTACGAGAAGTCTTTATGCAGTCTGAGTCAGATGGAGAAGAAAAGGCAAAATGAAGGACTCCGATGAGAGAAGACGTCACTTGTGGGTCACTGAATATAACTGCACCATACTCACTTATACGGGCTGCAGAGCCCCTACGTATGCAGTGCTATATGGTTGCTGTATGGGGGAAATATTGGTAATTTTGGTCTTTGCAGGACATACAGTATATGTGATGTGGAGGGATTATTTGGTCCTTATTATAGTGCTACTAGTCAGTGCAGGACTGTATTATCATTGCACTCACCGTCGCTTGTGTTCTCTTTCAAACATCAATATAGCAGGGAGCGTATCAGGACGTTGCAGCACCGCCATGTACAAAAGCGGTCGCTTGCCTCTGAGCACCCCTGCAATGTCCTGATATACTCCCTGCTATATTGATGTTTTAAGAAGAAAGAGAACACAAGCGACGGTGAGTGCGAGCTACTTCTATTTCTTCTCATTGTGATGTATACGTACGCTGTCTCTCTATATAGCTTAGCACCTCCTGCAGTGTCTGAACCTATTGAGTCGCACCGGTTACTGTGACTGACAAATATAAATACTGGCAACTGGATCTGCATAGTGCTCTTTGTTACAATCTTTATGAACAGCAGGACTGTATTATGGTAATATGATGTTGTATGTGCAAATTATTTGGGGCAGTGCTAATGTATCTATAGGTACAGGTTTCATGATAAAGTAATATCCAAGGAGAGAATACTGTTGGGGTAGTGTATCTATGCCTGTGTTTTACATACTGTGTTACACACACACACACACACATACATATATACTGTATATATATTATAGTAATGTAACAAAAGAGAATACACTTGCACTCTCCGGTCCTCTGATTATCTGTATTCCGGATTATCCGTTATACAGGGAGACATGGCGATGAGGGCGCTCAGAGACTTACAGCCGTTTTTGCGCACAGCCGTGCGCTTCTTCCGGCCTAGAAGGCCGGAAGAAGCGCACGGCTGTGCGCAAAAATGTCAGTTACCCTCTGAGCGCCCTCATCGCCATGTCTCCCTGTATAACGGATAATCCGGAATACAGATAATCAGAGGACCGGAGAGTGCAAGTGTATTCTCTTTTGTTTCATTACTACATATACTAGTACCTTTGGACACTTAGCACCACGGCAGTGGTATTTAAGTAAGGCAGCTACGGCCACTGAACCGCTAATATATTACCATTGTCCCTCTGCATTCTATGGACTGAATATAGAGACTGTATCCTCCGAATTCTCTGAAATTGCACTATATATATATATATATATATATATATATATACATACATACAGGGTTCAAGTCCTGCAGGAACTCATGGGAACTCCACCCCTAGACATCTTATCCCCTATCCAAAGTATAGGGATAAGATGTCTGTTCGCGGGGGTCCTGCTGCTGGGGACCCCCGCAATCTTGGCTGAGGCACCCCAGACATCCGATGCACGGAGAGAGGCTTGTGACGTGACAGTAATGCCCCCTCAATACAAGTCTATGGGAGGGGGCGTGACGGCCGTCACGCCCCCTCCCATAGACTTGCATTGAGGGGTTGTGACGTCACAAGTCTCCAGCGCTGCACCCAACGCTCTAAACAAACGCTGGGTGCAGAAGGGAGAACAAGGGGGTCCCCAGTGTCAGGATCTGCAGGATGAGACATCTTATCCCCTATACTTTGGATAGGGGATAAGATGCCTGGTACCCCTTTAAGTTGAAATCTTGGGTGAGTTCCCACACTTTTTTTCCCAGGACTTGACCCCTGTATATATATATATATATATATATATATATATATGTATATTTATTTTTATTACATATATACACACACACACACACACACACACACATAATCATATCATAATACACACATATATATATATATATATATATACATACATACATACACACACACACATATATATACATACATATTATATGCATATATACATATACACACACACACACACACATATATTTATATATACTGTGTTACTCACACACATTATATACTGTATATCCCAGATCTTTTTTATTCATAGCCATCCCTACAGTTGCTTGATCCTTTTCAGAGAGAAGTCTGGCAGAGGCTTACCCCTGCCCACTCTCCCTCCCAATACAACTTTCGGACAGGAGTTTGGGAGAGATGTTTGTCTGGCAATTAAGAACTATTGAATGTATATGACTACCTTACCTCCATATGTATACTGTAAAAAGCAGTACCCACTGACCTCTACCGTATGCTGATTCACACAATACCAAGCCTTAGTGCTCATTTTCTCCTCACCATGCAGGTCAGACAGGGTTATTGGGTGTAGAGATAGGGGGAAGGGTTATGTGTATCTAGGAATGTCACCAAACGTCCAAAAACACTCGAATTAATACAACATTTGCATAATTTATGCCCCATTTGAGATTGAGATCATGCAAGAAACACCACTGTTGGAAAGATAAGTACAAAAAGAAAAGAAAAAAAAACCACCTTCACAGCTGATCGCCATCTATTTCTTATATAAGGAAGTGTCAATAGAGCATTGTCCAACTAAAATGACATTTCCCAGTGAATATACTGTACATAGGGAAATAGCAAATAGGTCAGCTTGTGAAGGGGAAGTTTGGACTTTTAGATTTACCTTGGACTTCCTTGTTAAATATAAGTCTAAAAGGTCATTAATTTACGCCTGTAGTTAGGAAATACCCATTCCTGTGCCTGCAATGTAAAAGCATCAGCCGAAAGAATGGTGTCATTACTCCTTTTATTATTTTATTGTTGTACTGCAAATAAACAAGTCCACTTTAGATTTGGACATTACTCCTGATTTGGAATCCATTTTTCACCTCCGTACCACATCCTCCAGGTCACGTTGCCCCTCTCCTGCGACCCCTGGGCCGAGCAGCTTTTCTTCAGCATTTGAGACCCCATTAATTTTCATGTACAAGCTGAGCGGCCATCTTACAGGGGAGTCTATCTGTGCGGACCCCTGAGCACCGGGGTAATACACGAGGCGATGTCCTCCGGTCTTTCCTTTTCTACTTTCATACATGAAATAGATGAGGTGTCCAGCTAATGATACATTACACACTGGGAAAACCAGTCTGTCAATAGCTTTAGAAACTTACACGTAGAACAAAAAACAGAGCAAATGGTAACTTCCCCCGGTATGTTTTTGGTCTTTGGGAGGAAACTGGGAAACTTTGTGGAAAGAGAAAACACTAAACTCAGATACACAAACACACAAAAAAATCCTCCATCAAACTCTATTAGACCTTAAAGTGGAGCTGTCACATGATATTGAGTTGGTAAACCGTGTAAGGGGTTAACATGTATATGCCAGACATAACTTTATTACTAGAATTGCCTGCTTTATTTCCTTTAAAGAACACTTTTTCTACTGTCCAGGACACTCAGAGAGGCTCCCCCCCCCCCCGCGCCGCAGTCATGTGTAATACTAATATTAATATTAAATCTAAGAAATATATATCATCACTATTCGTCCCTCCTCCTTACGGTGATGTGTCTCATGGTACCATAACAAGCTAAAGCCTCCCCCTTCCACCTTGTTTTCAGTAGAACACAAAGTCCAACCTCAAGCATTAGCCCCGTCCCTTAGTCAGTCATCGGCAAAATATCAGCAAGAGTCTCTACAGAATTGTATAAGACTGTTTCCTTCAGGACTATGTAAAAAAAATCTTCTAATGGACACACTGTCATTTATATTTCTTCTGTAATTGTGTCAGGCTAGGTTTCAATTATGATATTTTCCTAGTGTTTTTTTCATAGAGTGTAAGGAGGTAAGTAGCGATGCATAGCATCACTACTTACCTCCTCTGGCCATATAGTATACAGCCGTGTATAGTGCACCCATGTATACTATACAGGAGCCATGACTCCTGTCACTATACTGATGGGGTTCCCAACATGCAGAGTGAGTACAGCTCAGGCTGGGCAGGAGATATATACGTTACATACTGTAGAGCAGCAGTCTGCATAGATCTCTGCTTTACTGTTATGTACTTAACCGTTTCATTGCTGCCAGCCCAGAAATGAAACAGTTAAGTGGGGAGACAATGAAACAGCTAAGCGTTTGGCTGAAAGAACTGTACATTTATCTGTATAGAATTCAATCTGATCTCTGGGAGGCATGCTGGAAGTTGTAGTTTTGCAACAGCTGGAGGCACACTGGTTGGGAAACACTGGTATACAGAGAAGCTGGCAAGTCAATGCAAATTGTAAAACACTGCAACCTACTTGTGATTTCTGTGCTTTTTTATATACATTTTTATATACTTTTTTTTTATTTTTACATTTGCATACAATTTTGAATCCATTTAATCTATAATGTTGCAGTTGTTGAACAGATAATCACAATGCTAAGTGCTCAGGTCCGGCTTCCCTTATGTTTATGCATTATGAACAGACTAATATATCCATAAATGACTTTTCCTATGTATTAGATGGTGGAGTAATATAATACTGCCCGGTGCACACTGTCCTTGACAAGCATGCGGGGTCTGTCTCTGTCTTTGCACTTATTGCGGGGAGGAGGGGGCAGCTGTAATGGTGAAGGTTGTAAACTTACTACTGTCTCTGGGCAGAGTGGTAGAGACATGGGGGGAGATTTATCAAAACCTGTCCAGAGGAAAAGTTGCCCAGTTGCCCATAGCAACCAATCAGATTGTTTCTTACATTTTTTACAAAGCCTCTGCAAAATGAAAGAAGCAATCTGATTGGTTGCTATGGGCAACTGGGCAACTTTTCATTTGGACAGGTTTTAATAAATCTCCCCTTATGTACAAACTATAGAATAGTATCTAGAAAGAGAGCTGAAGACTCGGCACTGCCCACGTGTGAGGGATATACTCCGGCAGGGAGATGGATGCGCTGACTAAATGTGTCGGTGTGCTACTCTAGTCTCGGGCATGAGTCCCAAAATAGTATGTAAGAGAAGAATAATAGACGAGTGCACTCTCCTGGACACAATCTTTAATCTGCTTTATTCTTCTGCTTGGAAATTCCGGTGCAGAAGCCTCCTATTGTTTTTAATGGGATCTTGCGGCAACATGCACACTAAATGAGAGTAGAAAGCTAGTGTACAGTATATCTTTGATATTCTGTTTTTGTCTATTATTTTATAGCTATCTATCTTATATCTATCTATCTTATATCTATCTATCTCATATCTATCTGATTTCACATCTATCGATCTATCTATGTATCTATCTCATATCTATCTATCTATCTTATATCTATCTATCTTATATCTATCTATCTCATATCTATCTGATTTCACATCTATCGATCTATCTATGTATCTATCTATCTATCTCATATCTATCTATCTATCTATCTATCTATCTATCTAGCAACAGGAGAATACAGCAGCACACTGCTAGCACAAAGAAAACATGAGTATATAGATAGAAGATTAAAAGCTATACAGCTGTAATGCACTAAATGAAGATATGAAACTATGAAATTATGAGGTACTTAGCTTGCAAATTTGGCGCCAAATAGCGTGGACCGTCCCACCACGGTAAGGTGACCTGCAAGCCAGGCTTTTACAATATTTTGAAATTAATAGTGCTGGCCAACTTATTCTTTGGTTATCTATCTATCTACCTATCTATCTCTCTTTCTCATATCTATGTATTTATCTGTCTATCTATCTGTCTATTTTTTATTTCATATCTATCTATCTACCTGGAAAACTAAAATATGCAGCACTATCCGATTAGTATGTGGGCAGTGCAAGCACCAAGAGCCTTGATCAGGGTTCATCCAGGTAGGTACAAAACAATGGCGCAGCACTCCAATTCAAAAAGGTGAAATTATTCAATCATATCAAGCCAATCTACGTGTCTGCCCTCTATGTAGCCATTTTCAAGCTTTTCTATCTATCTATCTATCTATCTATCTAGAGAGAATATAGCGGAGGGCAGCACACCATGTAAGAAATCCAGGTGCAGGCAGCCAAAATGGACCTTGGTCACTGGTCCCCAAATGTAGATAAACAAATCGCGGTTGCAGCACTCGATGTTGGTGAAAAAAAATTGGGAGCTTTAATCCATTAGAAAATACAATTTTCTAAAGGATTAAAGCTACCATATTTTTTCCCCCTACATGGAGTGCTGCAACCGCTATTTGTTTATCTATCTATCTATAATTACCGAATAAAATCAGGTTTGTCAAGATGTGTGCAAATGTACTAAATATAAATGTGTTTTATCTCCACGTTAATATGTATTTTCAGACCACATCATATTTCCTCTGTATGTCCAGTATTTGTTCTGAGCACACGGGGTATGGAGCAGACAGAGAGCTGATGTGCAGGGAGGAACTAAGCGCAGGAGAACCTATGACTGGAGGAGTTACATGGGAGCATTGGTCGGGATTAGTTTAGCTCAAGGCTCTTTCCAGCTGTCACATGTATTGCACAGAATATTCCCCATCTAACTGGATATAACAAGTCAGTTCGTAGCCATTAAACTGCAGCTCATCCTCCACATTCCTCTAATAAATGGGCCAGTAGTAAATTCCGGCCATGTCCTGGGGCTCCTATGTGAGAGGTCACAATCCTTTCCCATTTAAGCTCCATACGTTGTGTGTTTCAAGTATCCTGGATAATAATTCTTCTTACTGCACAAATAGGTGGCTGTAGAGATGTGTCTCCACTGGTACAGTGGTCCCTCAACATACCATGGTAATTCGTTCCAAACGAGCCATCGTTTGTCGAATCCATCGTATGTTGAGGGATCCGTGCAATGTAAAGTATAGAAAGCTGTACTTACCTGTCCCCGTCGCTCCGGACCAGGTCCTCACCGCTCCCGCTGCTGTTCCAGGGGCTCCCAATGCTGTCCCGCTGCTCCGGTGTCTTCTTCGCGATCCTCCGGTGTCTTGCGCATCTTCTGCAGGGTCCGGGCCTCGCTTTCTGGTGACGTTATTACGCTGCTGCGTCGGCGCGGCGTGCGTAGTGACGTAATAACGACGCCGGAAAGCAATGCCCGGACCCTGGAGAAGATGCGCAAGACACCGGAGGATCGCGAAGTGGACCCGAAGCAACGGGAATAGGTAAGTGAACCTGCCAGGGATGCTTAAACTGCTATCCGACAGCAGCTTAAGCATTTTGCGCTGTCGG
This sequence comes from Hyla sarda, assembly GCF_029499605.1. NCBI lineage: Eukaryota > Metazoa > Chordata > Amphibia > Anura > Hylidae > Hyla > Hyla sarda. The sequence goes on from NC_079193.1 coordinate 335,650,034, forward strand.
ATAGCAGTTAATGCGATGGCCCCAACATATAAAAGCATCGTATGTCGATGCTGACATCGACATGCGATGGCCTCTGAGAAGCCATCGTATGTCGATTTTATCATATGTCGGGGCCATCATAGGTCGGGGGGTTACTGTATATGGGTGCTACCATGTATAAGCGTACTTACCCTATGCACACAACGAGACCATGGGCCTCTATCCTACCTTATTTTATCTCCCTCCGTTTAATATTAAAGCAAATCAATATAGCACTCCCTTCGGATAGGTGCACAAGTAAGAATCCCACTCCATATCAAATCTCCGTGAATAAACTTGGTACTCAAATTAATGATGTGTAATTAGATTACGGCTGTCGCGCCCCCTTCCCATAGACTTTCGTTGAGGGGGCTGGCGGGCGCCCGCCCCCTCGTGACGTCACGCCCACCCCCTCGTGATGTCACGCCCGCCCCCTCGTGATGTCACACCCGCCAGCCCCCTCAACGAAAGTCTATGGGAAGGGGGCGCGACGGCCGTCGCGCCCCCTTCCCATAGACTTTCGTTGAGGGGGCTGGCGGGCGTGACGTCACGAGGGGGCGGGCGTGACGTCACGAGGGGCGGCCCTGAACACGGTAGCCCTCACGCAGCGTTCGGAACAAGAAACTTCCGGACGCTGGGGAGCGGAGCTTCCGAAGCAGGGCAGCGGAGTACCCCTTTAAATCAAGCTGGCTGAATCAATTTTTATCCCCCTATGCACATGTGTGCTCAGCTCCACTGAGCATGCATGGACTGTGAATAGTGGGCTGGGAAAATGTGCTGTCAGACACCTCTGGCGATAGTTTATCTCCTCAAAAACAAAGGAATCAGGCATGTCTGACTGTTTGGAGGAGAGATAGAAGACTCAATACACATTGAATGGTCAACCAATCCCCCAAAAATTGGCATATTCATTTGACTTTAATGTTTATGGCCATTTTTGGACTGAGGGGTTTAACTACACAAGATGCGGAGGCTGCAGTCACACCTAGGCCTTTAAAGTGTATTTGTCACTTTAAAAAACTTTTGGCATGTCCTAGAGACTTGTCAGTTTTGATTGGTCGAGGCCTGAGTGTTCTGACCCCGACCGATCACTAGAACGAATAGGGAAAGAAGCGCATTTGTCAGTTTATAAATGTCCCAATACCGACAATCTACATCTCTGCAGCCTGAGAGTAATGTGTTCAGGAGATTTGCTCGAAGTCCTATGCACGTCTATAAGACTTTCGGTACATCTTCTGATCGCGTTACTGTCAGACTGCTGAGATTGCCTGGGAGTTTTAAACATTCTGCCGCCTGGCCAACATGATGGTAAAGTATGATTTGACTCTCCAGCAGGCAGGTGCAGAAAATAGTTAGTGCGGGGGCAGGGAGAGGGGACAGGTCAGGCAGGAGGAGAGAAGATTTAGTGCTGGCTGAAAGAAGAGTGATGGCGGGAGAGAAGCATTAGTGCATGGGTAGGGAAAGGGCATGGCAGCGCTGCTGTAGTGAGGAGTGCCGGAAGGACGAGCAGCCTCTCATTGCTGGGGCTTAAAGGGGTTATCCAGGAAAAAACTTTTTTTTATATATCATCTGGCTCCAGAAAGTTTAACAGATTTGTTAATTACTTCTATGAAAAAATCTTAATCCTTTCAGTACTTATGAGCTTCTGAAGTTAAGGTTATTCTTTTCTGTCTAAGTGCTCTCTGATGACACGTGTCTCTGGAAACGCCCAGTTTAGAAGAGGTTTGCTATGGGGATTTGCTTCTAAACTTGGCATTTCCCAAGACACGTGTCATCAGAGAGCACTTAGACAGAAATGAACAACTCAACTTCAGCAGCTCATAAGTACTGAAAGGATTAAGATTTTTTAATAGAAGTAATTTACAAATCTGTTTAACTTTCGGGAGTCAGTTAATATATATATATATATATATATCTATATATATATATATATATAAAAGTTTTTTTTCCTGGATAACCCCTTTAAGAAACTGGGAAAGCTGGGTTGCAGGCAGTTCACAGTGCAGGGCTCACAGTACTCTCCTTACTTTCCAGTCTCCTGAAGAGATTATCTGTCTGGTAAAGCAGCCATATTGGAGACATGAAGGGAAGCAGCAGATGTCACTAAGCTGCTGTATTAACAGAAATGACATTCATTTAAACATTGAATAGCAGAGTATCCAGCTTTGCCCGGTCTTTCTACCTAAACCTTGTGGTAGAGGAAAAACAACAATGATATATAAATAACACAAAGGCCCTCATTTACTATTCCAAACCCGACTTGTTTTGTCGGGTTTTTTTGGCGCATCTTTGTCTGCGACATGTCGCAGACATCGTGCGCCAGTCTGCGACATGATGCGACATTTTTTCCCGATGTGGATTCTCCCAAACCCGAAAAAGGGGCGTAACCCGACATTTCTGAGCTTTCCCACGTATTTATAAAGGTTTCCAACCCGAATTTGTTGAATTGTTGTGGATTTTTTCCCGACAACTCAGAGGAGTTGGAAACCAAAACCAACAAAACCCACGTGCGACAAACAGGATGCGACATAATAATAAATACCAAAGCAGTCGGGTAAGAAAGCAACATAGACTTACAACCCGATTTTCTAAGTAAATGAGGGCCTATATGTTGTTTTTCCTCTCCTACAAGGTTTAGGTAGGAAGGCCGGGCAACGGCGGGTACTTAGCTAGTAGTTACCTATATTCACAATAGTACAAGTACGTTTTTCACGTTTTAAATATTGTTACTACCTTTCAAATATTGATAATACCTACAACTAAGTATCATGGGGGAGATTTATCAAAACCTGTGCAGAGTAAGAGTGGTGCAGTTGCCCATAGCAACCAATCAGATTGCTTCTTTCATTTTCCACAGGCCTCTAAAGAGGCCTGTGGAAAATGAAAGAAGCAATCTGATTGGTTGCTATGGGCAACTACACCACTCTTCCTCTGCACAGGTTTTGATAAATCTCCCCATATGTGTATATACATATAGAAGAATCAATTTTCAGTGTTATGCTTTCCTCTGGGTAAGGGTGGGTTCACACTACGTTTTGTCCCATACGGGAGCGCATACGGCAGGAGGGAGCTAAAAGCTCGCGCTCCCGTATGTGACCGTATGCGCTCCCGTATGCCATTCACTTCAATGAGCCGACCGGAGTGAAACGTTCGGTCCGGTCGGCTCATTTTTGCGCCGTATGCGCTTTTACAACCGGACCTAAAACCGTGGTCAACCACGGTTTTAGGTCCGGTTGTAAAAGCGCATACGGGGCAAAAATGAGCCGACCGGACCGAACGTTTCACTCCGGTCGGCTCATTGAAGTGAATGGCATACGGGAGCGCATACGGTCACATACGGGAGCGCGAGCTTTTAGCTCCCTCCTGCTGTATGCGCTCCCGTATGGGACAAAACGTAGTGTGAACCCAGCCTAAGCAGGGACTCTTAGGACACCCTCTATACACTGAGTAACATACAGTCTTGCAGAGTCATGATGTTTGCTCAGGAAAGTAAAGTCTGGTCAATAACACTGATTTCTAGGAAACCTGTGAAATGTTCAAAGACCCCACAGTTAAAAAGGAAAAACACCCCTGAGCATGGGATGATGAGAACTCCCAGTCTTTAGACAGCTGTTCATTCTATCAGGCTTTTCTGTAGGACAATAATGTTCTGTTCGCACCACGGTGGATGGGGCAGGAGGAAGACAATGAAGAATGAGCTTCTTTGAAAAGCACACACAATAATGAATGTCAGCCAAGGTAGTTATCCATGTATATCTCTGGCACGTGTGCTTCTCCTAAGAGGCTAGACACCAATCCTGACTGTAAGGGGCTTGTGACGTTACATTGATTTGCTGCTATTAGCTAAACGCTCTGAAGAAGCTACTGCACACACTATCCATGGTAATACTCCTGTGGTCACCTCCCCGATTATTGTGTCAAAGTCAACTTTAATACCAATCTGCTGTGACGGGTTCAGTGCTAATTCAGAGCTACAATCATCTACATTTCATCAGGAGCTTTGTCAGATTTGGAAGACCTCTGAGGCCCCTTGTGGTTGGGCCTAGTGTTGCCTCTAGTTGTAAGGGTTCAAGGGTTCATCTACATCAGTGGTTCCCAACCTTTTTTTTTGCTTGCGTACCCCTTGGCAGCCCATTTCCAAAAATTGTACCCCCACCCAATATAAGAGACAAGTTTGTAAATAATGTAGTTGCCGTTATCAAATTTTTATGTTTTCCTTTACTCCATATCCTCTCCACATGCCCCCCACTCCTCTGACTCACAGGCGATATTTCCTATGATCAAAGATTAAGATTTCTCCTGCCCAACCAATTTCGCCAGACAACCTGCCATACAAATTTTTAGGCTCCGTTCCCTAGCTCAATGCTGACCTCACAGTAATAGTAGGGCCCTCTGTGCCCCCATATAGTTGTAGGCCCCCCCACTGCTGTCCACCTGCTCCGCTCCTCTGGGCAGTGACATCAACTAGTACCAGCAGCCACTGCTCATTTTTATTAAAGTGGCCATGACGCCTTCTGCCACTTTAAGATCAGGCAGCATGTACGGCAGCTACTTTAGAAGCAGTGGCTGGGGCCACCATTATAGTTTTTTTTCACATACCCCCAAGAGTGGTTGGGTTGGGTACCGCTGATCTACATCATTGTTTTACACTGTTGATGATGATGTTTCTAGTGAATTAAAAGTGCCCCCTTATTGCCCCACAAATAAAGTGCACCCAGGGTGCCTTCATATAGTAAAGGTTTCTCAGTAGCCCCATATGGTAAAAGTGCCCCACAAAAAAATATATGAAGCAGCAACTGGCCTCGGTAAAAGTAATACTTACCTAAAACCATTCTCACAAGAAATAGTGCAGCTCAGGCTACAGCGCTAGAATGGCGTAGGTTCTAGTGATGACCTCACTGCATGACGCTGGGCTCAGTCAAGTCTCATGGGCTGTAAGACCGTAGTGCTTGCGGCCTACAAGTGTGTATGGTATGGCAAGTAGCTGGTGGCTCATTGCTCCACCACATGATTCCACTGGATTTCTGTGCAACCGCCCCCTTGCATATGCCCTGTACCTCATACATGGACACACTGCTTTGACCCTGAAATGTTGGGCCACCACCATATGTTTATACTACAATGTTTATCTATGGAGATGGTCATGCCTGCCTGTCGCTGCTTCATATATTCTTTTTGGGAGCCCTAGAGGTTGCTGAACGATTTACAGTGGTCCCTCAAGTTACAATATTAATTGGTTCCAGGACGACCATTGTATGTTGAAACCATTGTATGTTGAGACCAGAACTCTGTGGAAACCTGGTAATTGGTTCTGAAGCCACCAAAATGTCATCCAAAAATAGGAAAAAGTGAGGATTAAAGAAAAAATAAGTAGATAACTAATATAGATAAAGCAAATCCTTACATATAAAAGTAAGAAAGATCTGCTGGGAGCTGTAATCACTGTCTATGTCAGTGTTTCCCAAGCAGGGAGCCTCCAGCTGTTGCAAAACTACAACTCCCAGCATGCCCGGACAGCCAAAGGCTGTCCGGGCATGCTGGGAGTTGTAGTTTTGCAACAGCTGGAGGCACCCTCGTTGGGAAACACTGGTCTATGTAGAGGACAGGAGCTTCTTCAAGGTCCTATACAGTACACAATGTCCTAAAAAAGTAACATGGAGCTGCCCTCACCTGGTGTCCAAAGGAGTACAGAACATGTAATACCTCCCTGTACTGTAGGGGGCGCTACCAGACACCAGTCAGTGCATGCACTTCAGTAATACAGGGGTTTTACCAGTGAATGTCCATTCTGATTGGTCAGATCTTCCAGCCATTGACAGGTTTCACAGATCTGGACTGTTTGTACATTGTATGTTGAGTCTGGTTTCAACTTACAATGGTCCAGAAAAGATCATTGTATGTTGAAACTATTGTATGTTGAGGCCATTGTAAGTTGAGGGATCACTGTACATGGTTACCTCCAGCAGCTTCCATAGAAAATGAATGCAGCTGCGGTGGCGTTCGGCACAAACTACTGGGGAGACTTGGGTTCCCATTCTAGAGTTTGTGAGGGGGCCTCAATGGTCGTAACCCCTATGATCAGATAGTTATCCTCTATCCTGTGGATAGGGGGATCATTTTGCAAGTCTGGCAAACCCCTATAAATATTAGTAGGATGCCCACATATTTTTGGTAAGTATGTTAGGCCCTATTCTATCACCCGGTGATCATCCAACAAACGATCTGATCGGGCCATTTTGACCTGTCAAAAAAATCATCGGGCAGGGGAAGATTTACGGCCAACAAGTGATACCAGTAAAAGACTGCATGATACAGCAATTGTTCGTTCAGCCCTCCCTGCCCGGTGCTTGACCCTGTAATAGACTCTGTAGGCCACCATTGATCTACCGGATCAGCACTCATGTACAGCCGGACTTGGGACATTTAATAGGGCCCTTCATATTGTATTCTGCCAATTGCAAAGGTAACCATTGACTAAGATCTCATTACTCCTTCCAGGCTTAGTGTTCTGCATCATATATTTCGGGGTTATCCTCATGGAATTACTTAATGGAAAACCAAACCACAGCCGGAGGGAATGTAATGTCCTGTTTATGCAGAAATCCAACTTGTATAGAAAAAGCAGATGACAAATATGCCCCCTATGGGACAGAACCACAGGCACCACCCAAATATTTGAAACAGTGTTCCCCAACCAGGGTGGCTCCTGCGGTTAAAAAACTACAACTCCCAGCATGCCGGACAGCCGTTGGCTGTCCGGCATGCTGGGAGTTGTAGTTTTTTAACAGAAATGTGTAATTCTGAGCGCATTGTATTATTGTTATCGTGTTTGCAGAGTCTCTATTAGGATATGAGGTTTTGCATTGACATTACACAGTAACTTTAGACTGGACATTGCAAATACCTGTCGGCTATTATCCTTGCACTTTGTATATAGTTTTACCTCAAGAATTTAAGGGTCATGACTGCAGTTTTTCAAGGTACCTCACAGCAGCATCTGTTGTCTTGTGCCTTTGATGTGTTGAGCAGATAATATCTCTGGGCATTCCAGATTCCAGACATTCAAAGATATACATAACCTACACCAATGGATACTGTAACCTAATGCATAAATGGTCTCACCTGTCACTGTACCACAGATATGGCCACTGGTTTAATTTGCTGTTGAGATGCTGGCAAATAAATGGGTTCTCCGATTTGGAAAACTCCTACTTGTTAAAACGGACGGGATGTGAGGTCGGATATAAGGACAGGATATGGAGACGGGACATGAGGACGGGATATGAGGACGGGATATAAGGACAGATATGAGGACGGGATATAAGGACAGGATATAAAGACAGGATATGAGGACGGGATATGAGGACGGGATATAAGGACAGATATGAGGACGGGATATAAGGACAGGATATGGAGACGGGATATGAGGACGGGATATGAGGACGGGATATGAGGACGGGATATGAGGACGGGATATAAGGACGGGATATAAGGACAGGATATGGAGACGGGATATGAGGATGGGATATGAGGACGAGATATGAGGACAGATATGAGGACGGGATATAAGGACAGGATATAAAGACAGGATATGAGGACGGGATATGAGGACGGGATATAAGGACAGATATGAGGACGGGATATAAGGACAGGATATGGAGACGGGATATGAGGACAGGATATGAGGACGGGATATAAGGACAGGATATGGAGACGGGATATGAGGATGGGATATGAGGACGGGATATAAGGACAGATATGAGGACGGGATATAAGCACAGTATATGGAGACGGGATATGAGGATGGGATATAAGGACAGGATGTAAAGACAGGCTATGAGGACGGGATATGAGGACGGGATATAAGGACAGATATGAGGACGGGATATAAGGACAGGATATGGAGACGGGATATGAGGACGGGATATGAGGACGGGATATGAGGACGGGATATGAGGACGGGATATAAGGACGGGATATAAGGACGGGATATGGAGACGGGATATGAGGATGGGATATGAGGACGAGATATGAGGACAGATATGAGGACGGGATATAAGGACAGGATATAAAGACAGGATATGAGGACGGGATATGAGGACGGGATATAAGGACAGATATGAGGATGGGATATAAGGACAGGATATGGAGACGGGATATGAGGACAGGATATGAGGACGGGATATAAGGACAGGATATGGAGACGGGATATGAGGACAGGATATGAGGACGGGATATAAGGACAGGATATGGAGACGGGATATGAGGATGGGATATGAGGACGGGATATAAGGACAGATATGAGGACGGGATATAAGCACAGTATATGGAGACGGGATATGAGGACGGGATATAAGGACAGGATGTAAAGACAGGCTATGAGGACGGGATATAAGGACAGATATGAGGACGGGATATAAGGACAGGATATAAAGACAGGATATGAGGACGGGATAAAATTCCCATAAAAGAATGGCTTCCGTGTGACACCAAACAAGTAATATATCTATTGAAATGCCCATGCGGGATGGTATATATCGGCCAGAGGTCAAGGTGTATTAAAATCAGGATAAACGAACATAAAAGCTCAATTAGAAACTATGTTAAAAAATTTGAAAAAGGGAAAATAGAAGAAAGTAATGAAAAATACGATGACACTTTGTAGAAAAAGGGCATCAGATATTTGATTTAAAATGGATGGTATTGGATGCAATATATGGAAGTGGACAGGAGCAGGTTAAAAAGAGGTTGCACCAACGGGAGGTATTTTGGATTCAGTGAATGGAGTTGCTTGCCCCTCACGGTATAAATGAAAGTGGCAATTTTAATGTTTTCTTATAATTGGATACTGTCTTGACCTGTTATGAGTTAAAATCATGTTTGATTTATGCCTAATTGTTTTTATTGTCATTTTACATTTTAGACTTGAGATCTCACAAGATCTAATAGTATGTAACATGGTGATGGGTGCACTGACGTCAGGTTTGACAAAGGGAAGGTAAATGCTCCTGAAACGTTACCCGACCTGCGGAACTCAAAGGCGTGTGAGCAGCCTGGAAATATCCCACCGGAATAAGCAACATAGAATAGCTGGAAAACGAGTCCTCTGATGCGGTGAATATGTCCCATTAATGTCGTAATATCTATGAAAGTTCCGTGGACACTGGGTGATTAAAAGGGTACTCCCGTGGAAAACATTTTTTTTTTTTTAAATCAACTGGTTCCACAAAGTTAAACAGATTTGTAAATTACTTCTATTAAAAAATCTTAATCCTTCCAGTACTTATTAGCTGCTGAATACTACTGAGGAAATAGTTTTATTTTTGGAACCCAGAGCTCTCTGCTGACATCATGACCACAGTGCTCTCTGCTGACATCTCTGTCCATTTTAAGAACCATCCAGAGTAGGAAAAAAAATCCCCATAGCAAACATATACTGCTCTGGACAGTTCCTAAAATGGACAGAGATGTCAGCAGAGAGCACTGTGGTCATGATGTCAGCAGAGAGCTCTGTGTTCCAAAAAGAAAACCATTTCCTCTGTAGTATACAGACCCTAAAATGTACTGGAAAGATTAAGATTTTTTAATAAAAGTAATTAACAAATCTGTTTAACTCTCTGGCCCCAGTTGATTAAAAAAAAAAAAAAACATTTCCACGGTAGTACCCATTTAAGTGTTTGTATCCTGTGAAAAATGCTGGATGGCATGTATGAAAAATATTTTGGATAAAAGCAAACAGAAAACGCGATCTCATGGTGTGTGTCTATGTTTTTTATGTAAATTGAGGCCTATTCTGGGGTGGTGGAGCCTCAGCAGTCTGATTTGTACTACATGCTATTGTATTTCTGCATCACGGAAAAAGCGAGAGTCACTGGACCCAGATCTGGAGCGGTTCACCCGTAACAAACATGCCTGGCAGCTAAGACGGATAATTGTCTAGTAGCTGAGCTCCGAATAGCATGTGTATCTCCCCTCACCGGATATAAATAGCTTACTTTGCTCTGTCTAGTAATAAGCCCTGCAAAATATGGAGTGAAGGCTTTTTTTTTCTTTCAAGGGCAAATTGTGTTTCCTTCGCAGTCGCAGTTACAGGAAACTGTGCATTGGGTGTACAAAGCAGCATTCACACATTGCAGCAGCAGGGAACTGCAAAGGCGCTGCAGAACAAGCCGCAGGGAGATTCGGTGCTATCCATATGGTTTCAGTGCTGTCCACATACCATTGCTTCCATGGAGAACTGTATTGTGCAGTAAAACGTGCAGTAACCTGCAAAATGTTTCATTGTAGATGCCATAAGAATGTCATTGATAAGATATGATTCATAATAAAAGTATACATGGGTGAAGATCTTAACCCCTTGGGGACGGAGCCCATTATGACCCTAAGGACGGGAGCATTTTTTGCAAATCTGACCACTGTCACTTTAAGCATTAATAACTCTGGGATGCTTTTAATTATAAATTTGATTCCGAGACAGTTTTTTCGTGACATATTCTACTTTATGTTAGTGGTAAATTTTCGGCGATACTTGCATTCTTTGTTGGTGAAAAATGCAAAAATTTCATGAAAAATTTGAAAATTTTGCATTTTTCTAACTTTGAAGCTCTCTGCTTATAAGGAATATGGATATTCCAAATAAATTATATATTGATTCACATATACAATATGTCTACTTTATGTTTGCATCATAAAATTGATGAGTTTTTACTTTTGGAAAACATCAGAGGGCTTCAAAGTTCAGCAACAATTTTCCAATTTTTCCCAAAATTTTCAAAATCGGAATTTTTCAGGGACCAGTTCAGGTTTGAAGTGGATTTGAAGGGTCTTCTAGTTAGAAATACCCCATAAATGACCCCATTATAAAAATTGCACCCCTCAAAGTATTCAAAATGACATTCAGTAAGTGTGTTAACCCTTTAGGTGTTTCACAGGAATAGCAGCAAAGTGAAGGAGAAAATTCAAAATCTTCATTTTTTACACTGGCATGTTCTTGTAGACCCAGTTTTTGAATTTTTACAAGGGGTAAAAGGAAAAAAATTCTCTCAAAATTTGTAACACAATTTCTCTCAAGTAAGAAAATACCTCATATGTGTATGTCAAGTGTTCGGCAGGTGCACTAGAGGACTCAGAAGGGAAGGAGCAACAATGGGATTTAGGAGAGTGAGTTTTTCTGAAATGGTTTTTGGGGGGCATGTCCCATTTAGGAAGCCCCTATGGTGCCAGGACAGCAAAAAAAACCACATCGCACACTATTATGGAAACGACACCCCTCAAGGAACGTAACAAGGGGTACGGTGAGCCTTAACACCCCACAGGTGTTTGACAACTTTTGTTAAAGTCGGAAGTGTAAATGAAAAAAAATATTTTTCCACTAAAATGTTGGTCTTTCCCCAAATTTTACTTTTTTACAAAAGGGTAATAGGAGAAAATGCCCGCCAAAATTTGTAACCCCGTTTCTTCTGAGTATGGAAATACCCCATGTTTGGACGTCAAGTGCACTGCGAGCGAACTACAATGCTCAGAAGAGAAGGAGCGCCATTGAGCTTTTAGAGAGATCATTTGTTTGGAATGGAAGTCGGGGGCCATGTGCATTTACAAAGCCCCCCGTGGTGCCAGAACAGTGGACCCCCCCACATGTGACCCCATTTTGGAAACTACACCCCTCACGGAATGTAATAAGGGGTACAGTGAGCATTTACACCCTACGGGCGTTTGACAGATCTTTGGAACAGCGGGCTGTGCAAACAAAAAAATTAAATTTTTCATTTTCACGGATCACTGTTCCTAAAATCTGTCAGACCCCTGTGGGGCGTAAATGCTCACTGTACCCCTTATTACATTCCGTGAGGGGTGTAGTTTCCAAAATGGGATCACATGTGTGTATTTATTTTTTCGGGTTTATGTCAGAACCGCTGTAAAATCAGCCACCCCTGTGCAAATCACCAATTTAGGCCTCAAATGTACATAGTGCACTCTCATTCCTGAGCCTTGTTGTGCGTCCGCAGAGCATTTTACGCCCACATCTGGGGTATTTCTGTACTCAGGAGAAATTGCGTTACAAATTTTGGGGGGCTTTTTTTCCTTTTACCTCTTGTGAAAATAAAAAGTAAAGGGCAACACCAGCATGTTAGTGTAAAATTTTTTTTTTTTACACTAACAGGCTGGTGTAGACCCCAACTTTTCCTTTTCATAAGGGGTAAAAGGAAAAAAAGCCCCCAAAATTAGTAGTGCAATTTCTCCCGAGTACGGAAATACCCCATATGTGGCCCTAAACTGTTTCCTTGAAATACGACAGGGCTCCGAAGTGAGAGAGCGCCATGCGCATTTGAGGACTAAATTAGGGATTACATAGGGGTGAACATAGGGGTATTCTACGCCAGTGATTCCCAAACAGGGTGCCTCCAGCTGTTGCTAAACTCCCAGCATGCCTGGACAGTCAGTGGCTGTCCGGAAATGCTGGGAGTTGTTGTTTTGCAACAGCTGAAGGCTCCGTTTTGGAAACACTGCCGTACAATACGTTTTTCATTTTTATTGGGGGGGGGGGGGGGGTGGGGGGGGCAGTGTAAGGGGGTGTATATGTAGTGTTTTACTCTTTATTAGGTGTTAGTGTAGTGTAGTGTTTTTAGGGTACATTCACACTGGCGGGTTACAGTGAGTTGCCCGCTAGGAATTTGCGCTGCGGCGAAAAATTTAGCAGGAAACTTGCTGTAAACCCGCCCGTGTGAATGTACCCTGTACGTTCTCATGGGAGGGGAACCTCCAGCTGTTTCAAAACTACAACTCCCAGCATGCACGGTCTGTCAGTACATGCTGGGAGTTGTAGTTTTGCGACAGCTGGAGGCACACTGGTTGGAAAACCTTCAGTTAGGTTCTGTTACCTAACTCAGTATTTTCCAACCAGTGAGCCTCCAGCTGTTGCAAAACTACAACTCCCAGCATGCACGGTCTGTCAGTACATGCTGGGAGTTGTAGTTTTGCAACAGCTGGAGGCACACTGGTTGGAAAACCTTCAGTTAGGTTCTGTTACCTAACTCAGTATTTTCCAACCAGTGAGCCTCCAGCTGTTGCAAAACTACAACTCCCAGCATGCACGGTCTGTCAGTACATGCTGGGAGTTGTAGTTTTGAAACAGCTGGAGGCACACTGGTTGGAAAATACTGAGTTAGGTTCTGTTACCTAACTCAGTATTTTCCAACCAGTGTGCCTCCAGCTGTTGCAAAACTACAATTCCCAGAATGACTGATCACAGAAGGGCATGCTGGGAGATGTAGTTATGCAACAGCTGGAGGTACGCAACTACAACTCCCAGCATGCCGAGACAGCTGTTTTCTGTGTGGGCATGCTGGAATTTGTAGTTTTGCAACATCTGGAGTGCTACAATTTAGAGACCACTGAACAGTAATCTCCAAACTGTGGACCTCCAGATGTTGCAAAACTACAACTCCCAGCATGCCCAGACAGCAAACAGCTGTGTGGGCATGCTAGGAGTTGTAGTTTTGCAAGATCTAGAGGGCAGTATAGAGATCACTGTGCAGTGGTCTCTAAACTGCAGACCTCCAGCTGTTGCAAAACTACAAATTCCAGCATGCCCACACAGCAAACAGCTGTCTGGGCATGCTGGGAGTTGTAGTTTTGCAACATCTGGAGGGCTACAGTCTAGAGACCACTATAGTGGTCTCAGACTGTAGCCCTCTAGATGTTGCTAGGCAACTACTCACCGGCTTCCGTCGCATCCGGGAGCCGTCCTCTTCTGCCGCACGCCGCCGCAGGTCTCCGTCGCCGCCCGCCGATCCCCGTCGCTCCGCAGCCTCCGGAGGGGTAAGTGGACTCCGGCGCCGCTCCTCTTCGGTTTCCCCGTTCTGCCCCGCCTATTGTGGGTGGGCAGGACGGGGAAAACGAAAGTAAACCCCTCCGCCCCTGATCTGCTATTGGTGGTCGCGTCTAGACCACCAATAGCAGAGATAGGAGGGGTGGCACCCGTGCCACCTCACTCCTATCGCTACAGGGGGATCGTGGGTGTCTTAGACACCCCCGATTCCCCTTCTATTCCGGGTCACCGGGTCACCATAGACCCGTAATGACCCGGAATCGGCGCAAATCGCAAGTGTGAATTCACTTGCGATTTGCGCCGATCGCCGACATGGGGGGGTCTAATGACCCCCCTGGGCATTTGCACGGGGTGCCTGCTGATAGATATCAGCAGTCACCCCAGCCCGGTCCCCGCCCGGCACGCGGCGGGGACCGAAATTCCCACGGGCGTATGGATACGCCCTTCGTCCTTAAGTACCAGGACGCAAGGGCGTTTGCATACGCCCTTTGTCCCCAACAAGTTAAAGAGTACCTGTCACCAAATAAAACTTTTAATATTGTGTTCCTTGTGTAATTAGCAGACACTTTCCCATTCACTTGCTTTTGAAATTATCAACAGAAATGTTTAAAATGTAATATAAAAAAAGGCCACTAGGTGGCGCTGTTCTGTTCCCTGCCACAATTCATACAGTGAGTTTGGTCTCCTCCCAGCCTGGCAGGAGTCCAAACTCAGGAAGTGCTTCTCTATGCACTGGACTTGATTGACTTTGATTTTAGAGTGATATGTCACCACTCACTTCCATCACAGAATAAAAATTTTAATTGGATGAAGTAAACATTAAGTTTTCTTGTACTTGTACCTTGGGAGCTGTATTTTCCTTTTGTTTTCTGCCTGAATGCTACAGGGATAGGCGGATCCCTGCATCCGTGCTTCCATAATATCATCTGTCTGTGTCTGGAGTCTCCAAGCGTTGAGCTGATCTATTTCCTTTCTGTACCTACAGAAAGTGAAAGCTCCACAGATTCTCACAGAAAGCTGCACAGACTAAAAGCTACAGGAGAGCCTCACTGATAGCAACACAGACTGAAACATATACATTATTTGTGGGTGTGTTTGTGCTAAATTATCTACAGATTGCTAGCCTCCAATATTGGATTACAATATGCGATGTAATATTTCAATGGTGCTTATTGCAGTTTTATGCTGTTTTAGGATAAGTGCGTTCTGTCAAACGACTATATTTTTACAGACTGAAACATGCACAGAGCCTGAGGTCTTCTATTCATCACAGCACTGCAACCATGCGGGGCGGAAGTGGTCCACCAGCAGGCTTCAGTGATATCATGCCTGCTGGAAAAAGCCCTCTTTCTGCTTCTGGAATTGCCCTATATGAGCAAAAAGAAAGGTAAGATACACGGGGGAGATTTACCAAGAAATGTCTATGTTAGATCAAATTTCCAACTTTTTTTTTTGTCTATACTTTGACTAGCGTGCGCCTTATTCATCAATAATGTGCAGCGTAATGATGAATAAGGTGCAGCTCTCCTTTAGCGTGAAAAGTTGTCTAGCGTACACCTTTTATAAAAAAGAGTCTGACCAACAACCAGAGGCCTGGGTTCTCAACCCGTGGTACATGTACCCATAGGGGTACGCCCCGGGTTGAGCGCTGGTATGCGAAAGCGCCGACAACTTATACCGGAATATCGGTATAAGTTATCGGCTATCGGGCTGGTAACAGCGGGACTTCTGCCAGTTAACTGCCGCACATCGCCGGCTTAACTGAATGCTGTCTATAGACGTCGGAATGCACGAAGGACCTGCGCAATTTGCCGTCTATAGACGGGATTCTGTGGGAAGGGGTTAAAGGCTGAATTGTGGAAGGTAGAAATTATTCTCACGCCTACTGGTAGGTGGTGTAGCTTTTCGCCTAAAAATGTACATTTGCGCACAAAATAGCGACTTTTGGCAAAAGTCGCAAATGATAAATACGTGACCACTGCATGGTCAAAAAGAAAAAGTTCTACAGGTAGGCAAAAAGAGTAAAACTGTCTATATCAAAAGGCGCAGAAAAGTCTCAAAATATGCTGCTTGCGTCTGAACTGCGCCTGAACATAGACAAAAAAAAAAAATGCTCTAAAAGCAATTATATATCTCCCCCATAGCTTTATAAATCTCTGAATATTTTTTTAAGGACAGGAGGGGTCTTAGGAGTAGTTAGGAAACATAGTCTGAGTTAGTTTAGAACAGTTTATTTGGTGACAGGTACTTTTTAACTAATGCACCACATAGTTCCAAACGGTGGACCTCCAGCTGTTGCAAAACTACAACTCCCAGCATGCCCAGACAGCCGTTGGATAAGGGATAAGTTTTAGATTTCAGGGGGCCCGACCTCTGGGGCCCCCAGCGATGTCCTGTATGGAGCCCTGGCTCTCCCCTGGAGCGCCGCGTCACGACCCACACCCGAAGTGGGGGCCACCACGCCCCCCTCCATATATCTCTCTGGGGGAGTCAAAGATAGTCGAGCGGCTCTCCCATAGCGATATATGGAGGGGGTCGTAGCGGCCCCCCGCTTCTGGTGGGGATTGTGACACACCGCTCCAGAGGAGCCAGGGCTCCATACAGGAGATCGCAGGGGGCCCCAGAGGTTTGACCCCGCACGATCTAAAACTTATCCCCTATCCTGCAGATTAGCGATACACTTTCATCCATGAGATATCCCCTTTAATTTATATAATTAATTGTGTTGTAACAAATTGTCTGTGAATAAAAACTGTCTAATAGTAAAACTATAATAAGCTGTGGTAAAATGAAAGCTGAGCTGTGATTGGTTGCTATGGACAACCAGCACATTTTTTTTTTTTTTTACTGTTAGTTTTTTATTATCTCCCCCATAGATTTTACCAGTACAATTTTGGGGTAGATCATTTTTTGGGGGGAAGCTCTCATTTGCAGCAATGAACTCGCTCTTGTGACAGTCGTTGGCACATCTATAGGGTGAAATATGCCACACAAAAATTGCCCTATTATTTTGCCCTCCCATAATACTGTTTTTTTTGTTTGTTTGTTTGTTTTTTTTTAATCGTGGGTTTTAGTTATGGTGATTTTTTTTTCTTTGGTGTTTTCCCCTGCTTTTTTATTATGACTTGTCTTGTAATTCTTTAATTATGGGTTTCTATTGACTTAATGGGGAGAAAATGCCAGAAAAAATTAAAACATTTTATGGCGTTTCTTTGCTCCCATAGACTTTTATGGGAGAGAAACTCCAAGATTTCTTGAAAAAAAAAAGCAACAGCCTCAACATGCTGTGATTTTGGAACCCAAAACCACCAAAAGAGAGTAAAAAAGCGCAGGTTTGGCATCTCATAAATCCCTATTGACAAGTGGAAACGTAAAAAGTATTACATTGGGGGAGATTTATCAAAACCTGTCTAGAGGAGAATTTGCTGAGTTGCCCATAACAACCAATCAGCTCGCTTCTTTCCTTATTCAGAGCCCTTGTCAAAAAAATGTAAGAAGCCATCTTTCCTCCGGACAGGTTTTGATATATCTTCCCCATTGTCTCTGAATGTAAGATTCATTTGACGTGTGGCTTGTGCGCCACCTAGTGACTAGAGTGTAGTTGTGCAAAAATGTGGTAAATTTTTTTTTAAATATATATACAGTGACCCCTCGACCTACGATGGCCCCGACATACGATCATTTCAACATACAATGGCCTCTCAGAGGCCATCGCATGTTGAATTCAGCACCAACATACAATGCTTTTTTATGTCGGGGCCATCGCATAAACGACTATCCGGCAGCGCTGCTTCAGCTGCCGCCGGATAGCCGTTTACGGTGCCCCGTGAGCTCCGGTGATGATCACTTCCCAGTCCTCGGGGCTCAGGCGCGTCCTCTTCGGGATCCCCTGCATCGTTGGCGCTCTTCATCGTCGTCATCACGTTGCTGCGCACGCCGTCCCGTCATCCAATAGGAGCGGCGTGCGTTGCAACGTGATGGCGGCGACGGAGAGCGCGGATGCCGGGGAAGCAGAGGCCTTGCCGGAGCGGCGGGGACACCCCGGGGACGCGGCGACAGTGATGGAGGGCGACATCCAGGGCAGCGGTGACGAGCGGTGGCGGTCCGGAGCGGCGGGGACAGGTGAGTACAACTTCCTCTAACAGTGGTCTTCAACCTGCGGACCTCCAGATGTTGCAAAACTACAACCCCCAGCATGCCCGGACAGCCAACGGCTGTCCGGGCATGCTGGGTGTTGTAGTTTTGCAACATCTGGAGGTCCGCAGGTTGTAGACCACTGTCCTATACTTTACATTGCACGGATCCCGATGGTTTCAACAAATGATGGTCCATTTGGAACGGATTACCATCGTATGTTGAGGGACCACTGTACAGAAAACTATTAAACAAGCTTTGCTAAATTCCCTCCATTGCCTTTAGAACAATATGTTGTAGTCGCACTTCAATGTGACGCATGGCAGAGCTCAAGAAAAATGGAAGTAAACTCTGTCTAATGCAGTGTATCCCAACCAGGGTGCCTCCAGCTGTTGCAGAACTACAACTACCAGCATGCCCAGACAGCCAAAAGCTTTCCCGGCATTCTGGAGGTTGTAGTTTTGCAACAGCTGGAGGCACCCTGGTTGGAAAAACACAGATCTAATGCAAGATGCATCGGGAGTGAAAACTGTGTGTTCTTTGTTTATGGAGTGCGTGTAAGGTTGCATTCACACCACGGCTGGCTGTACGCTCCGGTTAGGAAATATCAAAACTGGCCGCTGCCATATCCCAATACAGGAATTTAGGTGCACTACTGTGGTAGATGTATACAATGACATTGGCTAATCCCTCAACACTGATGTTAAAATTGAGACATTCGCCAGTGTATCCTTATATTAAGGACACACCAGAGCCCGCACACCAACGCCAAGGTTTCTCAGATGGCACGGGACCTAACGCTAACCTACCTGTGCGTATAAAGCAAAACCTGTCTAGAGGAGAATTTGCTGAGTTGCCCATAGCAACCAATCAGCTCGCTTCTTTCCTTATTCAGAGGCCTTGTCAAAAAATGTAAGAAGCGATCTTTCCTCCGGACAGAATTTTGATAAATCTTCCCCATTGCCTCTGAATGTAAGATTCATTTGACGTGTGGCTTGTGCGCCACCTAGTGACTAGAGTGTAGTTGTGCAAAAATGTGGTACGTTTTTTAAAATATATATATACAGTGACCCCTCGCCCTACGATGGCCCCGACATACGATCATTTCAACATACAATGGCCTCTCAGAGGCCATCGCATGTTGAATTTAGCACCAACATACGATGCTTTTGTATGTCGAGGCCATCGCATAAACGGCTATCTTCCATCTTCTGACCCCTATAACCTTTTTTATTTTTCCGCACATGGGGCGGTATGAGGGCTCATTTTTTGCACCGTGATCTGAAGTTTTTAGCGATACCATTTTTGTATTGATAGGACTTATTGATCGCTTTTTATTCTTTTTTTCCTGATATAAAAAGTGACCAAAAATTCACTATTTTGGACTTTGGAATTTTTTGGCGCGTACGCCATTGACCGTGCAGTTTAATTAACGATATATTTTTATAATTCTGACATTTCCGCACGCGGTGATACCACATATGTTTATTTTTATTTACACTGTTTTTTTTTTTTATGGCACAAGGGGGGTGATTCAAACTTTTATTAGGGAAGGTGTTAAATGATCTTTATTCACTTTTTTTTGCAATGTTATAGCTGTCATAGGGACCTATAACACTACACACACTGAACTTTTACATTGATCAATGGTTTCTCATAGGAAACCACTGATCGATGATTCTGCCGCTTGACTGCTCATGCCTGGATCTCAGGCACTGAGCAGTCATTCGGCGATCGGGCACCAGGAGGCAAGGTAGGAGACCCTCATCTTACACCTGTTCGGGATGCCGCGATTTCGCCACGGCGATCCCGAACAGCTCCCTGAGCTAACCGGCATGGTTTTACTTTCACTTTAAAAATTCCAATTTTAGGGACAAGTCCCCAAGGACTGCCCTAAACTAGAGACCACTTAACTAAATTATTAAAACTTAACTTTTATTACAACTATTTAAATATAAATTGTGCTTTTTGGTACCATAGTGAAAATTTTTTTAAAAGTCCGGTCATCCACTCTGTGACTACAAATAGATTAATACTTCCAATGTACTTTGTGACCAGTGTCAATGTGGGAAAGTCTAGTTCTTACAGACAGTGCTACCACCACTGACTAGGAAGAACTCCCACCCAATTACAGCATTACTCTTGTGTCACTAGGATGAGTTTTTTTAAAATGTTTTTAGCTTAAGTGTAGTACATTATCTGAATATTTGCAACAGGATCAAATGAACAGTTATTCACTAGTGGCAATTTTTTTTTTATATCAATTATATGTTTTATTAATAATTGTGAACTGTCTTTTCTATTTTTCACACAAGGGCCCTGTGTGAAGATAGTTTATTAGATACTGTTAATTTTAATAAAGTAAAGAATATATATTACAATTGAAGCACGGTTTTCAACAATTTAATTATTTTTCATATTTTAAAAAAAATCCTGTACACTTTCCTTGAGGTCGGGCAAACTAGATTTATTTGTAATTTACAAATCTGTTTAAATTTCTGGTACCAGTTGATTTAAAAAAAAAAAAGAGTTTTCCACGGGAGTACCCCTTAAACCCCTTTAACCCCTTTTACCATAAAATGTATGGCGAAATAAAAAAAACTACCTAAAACAACAATGCTATACAGTCCTACTAGGTTGAGGATAGAAAAGGAATAAAGGAAAAGATATCCAGTCAGATGTGGTCTTAAATTATTGATTGGTTAATAGTTATGCTACAGTGTCCTCTGCAGGGCCCTTGTATTGGACATAACATAGACAATTTAAATAAAAGCAATAAAAATGGCATTAATGAAAAATCATGAACTTGATTATATAGCAAACAACTAGATCCCCAAAAGGTAAGTGTGGTGTCCCGGTACCGTACATTGCATCACACCTTGTGTGCTAGGTCCCCAAAGTCAGAGTTACTGTGTACCGGTAAGATCCTCCTACTGGGATAACCAGTCACCTCTTCCTTCTTTTATTGTATATGTTTGATGTGTATAATTGTACATAATTTATATATGTATAGTACCTCCAGGACCTTAGGTCACATGACTAATAAGTCTATGGTTAGGTTAAGCTTAAGGACCTTCCAGGTCATGTGAGTGGGTCACATGATGTACCACAATGCTTTGTGAAGGGACTTACAGTTGGTGGAACCAATAAGCTATAAGCCTGCCCCCTTGCCATAAAAGGGCGCTGTATCCAATGATCGCTCTCTTCTCCCCATGCTCTCTTGGGTTCATGGGCAGATCCGGGGGGGGGGGGGGGGGCAACAGGGCAATTGCCCCCCCCCTCCCGAGGGCCACTATACTCTGTGTAATAATATATAGTATTTCACGTGCGGACATTCCCCTATGTAATTATAGCCTGATAGTGCCCCTCCCGAGACTAGACTCCGGATCCACCACTGCTTGGGTTCCGGACTAGCAGAGAGAGAGAAGCTCCGCGTTTACCTGCAAGACAAATCTAGGCCTGAAGCCTGCTACTTCAGCCGAATACCAAACCGTGAGTTAAACTAAACTCAATCCTAAATCTACGTGACTACTGAACCTAAGACCAAACCCTAAATTCAATGGAACAGCGTAAAGCAAGCCTCAGAGCTTATTTCCCTACAAGGTCCCAACCAACTGTGAGGACCTTAAGTCCGGTCCTCTGTAAAGACTGTTACTACTGTTCACCTGCATAAAAGTTGCAGTAAAGTTATTTCCAGTTTACTAAACCTTCGGTTGTGGACAATCCTTTATTCCTCCCTATCGTTCCTGGGACGGGTGGCGGTAGTATATATATATACACATTGAGGAAGAACCCTCACCCTGGCATCACGACAGTTAAGGGTTAATCCAGCACCCTTTCATCACTGCACAGCTACACCCTTCCTATCCTACATCCCCACAAGCTCACCACATAAGCAATTACTTATAGTATTAGCAATGTCTCATTGATGGATCTCGCTGTAAATACACACTTTCTCGTTGTAGTGTGATTACATTAAAGTCAATATGCAGCGCTGCAAGTACACTCTTTTTGTCCCACACTATAGTGTGATTGCACTATAAGTTAATAGATGGATATTAAGTAGCAGAGTTTACTAGAGATGCTATGACCATGTGTCTGATGGTCCATCTCTGATGTTGATGGCTCAGGCGCCGCCGAGCCGTAAGTCGATGGCTGGGAACAACTGGTGTATATACAGTGGGGATCAAAAGTTTGGGCGCCCCAGGTAAAAATTTGTATTAATGTGCGTAAGGAAGCCAAGGAAAGATGGAAAAATCTCCAAAAGGCATCAAATTGCAGATTAGACATTCTTATACTATGTCAACAAAAATTATATTTTATTTCCATCATTTACACTTTCAAAATAACAGAAAACAAAAAAATGGCATCTGCAAAAGTTTGGGCACCCTGCAGAGTTAATATCTGGTACTGCCCCCTTTGGCAAGTATCACAGCTTGTAAACGCTTTTTGTAGCCAGCCAAGAGTCTTTCAATTCTTGTTTGAGGTATCTTTGCCCATTCTTCCTTACAAAAGTCTTCCAGTTCTTTGAGATTTCTGGGCTGTCTGTCACGCACTGCTCTTTTAAGGTCTATCCATAGATTTTCAATTATGTTGAGGTCAGGAGTTTGGGGAAGGCCATGGCAAAACATTCAGTTTACCCCTCTTTACTCCTCCCCCGTGGATTTCAAGGTGTGTTTATCATTATCCATTTGTAGAAGCCATCCTCTCTTTAACTTCAGCTTTTTCACAGATGGCATCAAGTTAGCATCCAAAATTTGCTGAAATTTTATTGAATCAATTTTTCCTTCTACTCGTGAGATGTTCCCTGTGCCACTGGCTGCAATACAACCCCAAAGCATGATTGATCCAACCCCATGCTTAACAGTTGGACAGAGGTTCTTTTCATTAAATTCTGTTCCCCTTCTTCTCCAAATGTACCTTTGCTCATTCCGGCCAAAAAGTTCAATTTTAACCTCATCGGTCCACAGAACTTGTTTTCAAAATGCATCTGGCTTGTCTATATGTTCATTTGCAAAGTTCATACGCTGATTTTTGTGGTGAGGACGTAAAAGAGGTTTTCTTCTGATGACTCTTCCATGAAGACCATATTTGTACAAGTATCTCTTTATAGTGCAATAGTGTACCACAACTCCAGTGTCTGCCAGATCTTTCTGGAGGGATTGTGCAGTCAAACGTGGGTTTTGAATAGTTTTTCTCACAATCCTGCAAGCTGTTCTGTCTGATATTTTTCTTGGTCTTCCAGATCTTGCTTTAAAGGGGTATTCCAGGCAAAAACTTTTTTTTATATATCAACTGGCTCCGGAAAGTTAAACAGATTTGTAAATTACTTCTATGAAAAAATCTTAATATTTCCAATAGTTATTAGCTTCTGAAGTTTTCTGTCTAACTGCTCATTGATGATGTCACGTCCCGGGAGCTGTGCATGATGGGAAAATATCCCCATAGGAACTGCACAGCTCCCGGGACGTGAGTCATCAGAGAGCAGTTAGACAGAAAACAACAACTCAACTTCAGAAGCTAATAACTATTGGAAGGATTAAGATTTTTTAATCGAAGTAATTTACAAATCTGTTTAACTTTCCAGAGCCAGTTGATATATAAAAGAAAGTTTTGGCCTGGAATACCCCTTTAACTTCCACTGTTCCTGATGACTGCCATTTCTTAATTACATTCCGATCAGAGGATATTGACATCTGAAAACGTTTTGCTATCTTCTTATAGCCTTCTCCAGCTTTTTGAGCGTCAACTATTTTCAGTTTCAGATTTCAAGACAACTGCTTAGAAGAACCCATGGTGCTGATTGTTGGGGCAAGGTCAGATGAGTCTGGGCATTTAAAACCTTCGAGATTGACATCACCTGGTCTTCCCAGATGATGATTGAAATAAAACAGAAAGCAGACAGCGCTCCATAGTGTGATACTGTTTCTTGCACAGAAAGATTGGTAAAGGTGGATATTGCTCTTACTACAGTGGGTTACACTCCACCAAGTGCAACAATGGAACAGGGTGTAGAGAATGAATAAGTGAGGTGTCAGCAGCCACTCCTCGTCTCGTCAGAAATAGCGGTAGAACTCCAAGATGTGGACAGGATACACGGGCGCTCGACAACCAGGCTAAGTCATCTTCAGCTCAGGATGCCTGCACCCCACATACGAGGCATTGCAGAGAAGAAACAGTGATTAGCAGGGCCAGCCCAAGACATTGTACTGCCTGGGTCCAGGAGTGAAATACTGACCCCAGTGGGTTGGGCAAGAAAGAGAGGGACCACTCTACCCACTACAGTGTTATCTACAGAAATGTCCCGCCACCTTAGTCGCCTGCTTCCTACTGGATGAGTTCACCAAATATTGTTTCTATTTTCTATTCTAAGTAAAGAAGAGTACAATTTGTCAAAAAAATCTGTGCCTGGCATCTCTATTCACACCCCAACATCACAAAACCACAACGTCTGACACTTATATTAGGCAGTGCCCTGGGGGAACTAAGACCAACACCACCCAAAAGGGGCCATGGAAGGACAACCAGTGAGAGGGTGCTTAAATTTCATGAAAGTTGGAGCAAAAGCTTGTCCATCTGGTCCAATTTCACAAAAGAGCTACTGTTGTACAAACATTACTGCTGGCGATGATAGAAAGAGGTGAGATGATAAAGTGCATTGCAGCCTCCTGCATATGGGAGGCCCCTTTTACCAACTTATCCCCAGGATAGGGGATAAGTAATAGCATTGGATTATGCTCCTCCCTATCTAAAAGTGCCAGCCTAGGCCTTGTTTGCCTAATTAAAGAAGCAGGGCTGATCATGTGGATGTTACTAGGACATTTACCATCTACCTGAACATGGTTCAGTCCAAGTACACCCCTTCATGGTATTGGTATTCCTAAAGTGCCCTTTTCAGCAGGATATTGGTCCTGGCCATAATGCAAAAATTGTTCAGGAATAAGGGACATGACAAAATTAAAAAGTGTTTACTTGACTTCCAAATACCCCAAATTTGGAGCACATAAACAAAAATAAATAAAAATAAGTCACTTCAGAACACCATTTTGCAGGATTCCTTCTCTTCGTGACTTTTTAAAAGCGCTCTCCAAAAGGCAGTTTTGTAAGCCAGGTCTGACCTGGCTTTGACTTGCAACATTATAGAGGGGTTTGTGACTTTTTTTTAAGCCTACGTGCAACATCGCACTTCATAAATTCGCAACCACTGCAAAATTAAAGCAAAGTTGGTTAGGTAAGGCTGCTTGTTACTTTGTGTGTACCCACAAAATTCAGAAAACAGCTTAGGCGCAAGTGCAAAGTATAGTGTGCCCGAAGGGGGGGGGGGGGAATCTCTAAGTACAATGATAAATCTCCCCCAACGGGCCTTGGACACCTGACAGAAGATCGTCGTGAACCATGAGCCCAGCTTCCTGCTAAAACACAGGAATGTCTGGGTCCACCTCTGACAAAAAAAAGCATAAGGGTACGTTCACACATACAGGATCCTGCACAGATTTGATGCGCAGGATTTGTAACTGCAGATTAGAAGCTGTGCTCAGTCATTTAGTTTACATTGAAATCTGCAGCAGAAAATTCTGTGCATCAAATCTGTTTACATGTGAACTTACCTTTCTGCTATATACTGTGGGTGCGCTGCTGGAGTTCAACGGGCAGAGAGGGCGGTGTCATGGCCTGGGAAGCATTTTCCTGGCATGGCCTAGGTCTGTTGGTCATCATACCACAATTCTTGGATAGAGAATCCTATAGTACCCGTTAGTTGACCATCGACATCCATATCTTTAGGAGGTCTTACCTGACCACAGTGCCATCTTTGAAAAGAACAGTACTCAGCGTCTTCGGTAGTGGTTGAAAGAATACAACAATAATTTCTCCACACTGCCTAGACCCAAAAACTCACCGGTCTGAAACCCCATTAGTGAGAGATGCTGGAACAGGCTGTTAAATCTGCTCCCACTCCCCAAAAAAATGTTTACAATGGATGGAACTGCAGTGGGCATAGGTCAGGTCGAGTATGAAGGATCTTTAAAGGAGTAGTCCAGTAGTGAACAAGTGGTGAACAACTTATCCCCTCACCTAAGGATAGGGGATAAGTTGCAGATCGCGGGTGGTCCGATCGCTGGGGCTCCCCGCGATCTCCTGTACGGGGCCCCGACAGCCCGCGCGAAGGGAGCGTGTTGACCTCTTCACGAAGCGGCGGCCAACACGCCCCCTCAATACAACTCTATGGCAGAGCCGGAGTGCTGCCTTCGGCAATCTCCGGCTCTGCCATAGCGATGTATTGAGGGGGCGTGTCAGCCGCCGCTTCGTGCGGGGGTCGACACCCGCTATCTGGCCGGAGAGCCTGGCCCCCGTACAGAGAGATCGCAGGGGGCCCCAGCGGTCAGACCCCCTGCAATCTCAAACTTATCCCCTATCCTTAGGATAGGGGATACGTTTTTCACCACTGGACTACCCCTTTAACATCGTGTGGCATTGCCCAAATAGATGGACCAAACCATTATTGAGTAGGTATTTCTCATGCAATATTATATCAGTGAAGATGTGGCAAAGACCTGAATTGAGGTTTTTACCTCTTAAAGGGGTACTCTGATGGAAAACAAACATTTTGTTTTTAATCAACTGGTGCCAGAAAGTTAAACAGATTTGTAAATGACTTCCATTAAAAAATCTTTATCCTTCTAGTACTTATTAGCTGCTATATACTACAGAGAAAGTTCTTTTCTTTTTGGATTTTTTTTCCTCTCCACTGACACCTTTGTCCCTATCAGGAACTGTCCAGAGCAGGAACAAATCTTCATAGCAAACCTATGCTACTCTGAACAGTTCCTGATACGGACAGAGGTGTCAGCAGAGAGCACGGTGGACGGAAAAAAAAAATTCCAAAAAGAAAGGAACTTTCTCTGTAATATACAGACACTAATAAGTACTGGAAGGATAAAGATTTTTTTAATAGAAGTAATTTACAAATCTGTTTAACTTTCTAGCACCAGATGATTTAAAAAAAAAAAATAAAAAATTCCACCGGAGGACCCTTTAAAGGACCACAGTTTTTTAAAATACATTTTTGCACTTAAATTTTTCCCCCTTACCTTCCAAAAATCATAACCCTTTCAATATTCTGGCTTGTTTTTGCGCCACCAATTGTACTTTGTAATACCATCAATCATTTCACCACAAAATATACGGAGAAAATTGGCAAAATTGAATTAAAAAAAGAAATTAATTAATAAATAAATTTGGGGGCTCTCCGATTCTACGCAGTGCATTTTTCAGTAAAAATGACAATACGATGAAATTGATACCCAACTTTTATAGGTTTGATTTTGTTTTACTTCTGCTGTAAATTTATAACTTTTTGCACCATCAAAATTAGTAAGTTTGAAAAGCTCCTCTTCTGACCTCTAACTTTTTTATTTTTCCATATACAGGGATGTGTGGGACTCATTTTGAGCCGTGATCTGTAGTTTATCAGTAACCTGTTTTCAGGGGAATTTTTATTTGCTTTTTATAGGGGTGTACAAAGTGACCAAAAATACGCAATTTTGGCCTTTGGTATTTTTTTTTTACATAAGCGCCATTGACCGTGCGGTTTAATAATATTTTTATAATTCGGACATTTACACACACGGCGGTACCAAATACGTTTACTTTCCTTTACATTTTTAAAAGGGAAAAGGGATTCAAACTTATTAGAGAAGGGGTAAATTCACATTACCTTTTTATTATTATTATTATTATTAATAAACTAGCTGAGTACCCGGCGTTGCCCGGTTTTTCCTTCCTAATCCTTGTTGGGGAGGAAAACAAACAAAGGAGGAAACTTTTGACTTCATATCCCAACCCCATATCCTGACCTCCTATCACGTCATCATATCCCTACCTCCTATCCTGTCCATCTATCTCGACCTCCTATCCGTCCATCTATCTCGTCGTCCTATGCCGACCTCCTATCCCGACTTCATATCCCAACCCGTAATATGTGTACCAGGTATTGAAATATCTCCAGCCGTCTGGAAGTTATGTGGGAACATCCATTTCCCATTTATTTGCATAGGACTTTAAACAAAAACCCCGACCCTCACAAATTGGGGTAGTTAAGGGTTAAATTAACTATCCTATATTTTTTGTGGACATATAAGTAACATGTGACCAAGTATTATGGAAATATCTCCAGCCGTTTGGAAGTTATGCTGTAACATATATTTCCCATTGACTTGTATGAGACTTTAAACATAAACCCCAACCCTGGCAAATGGGGGTGGGTAAGGGTTAAATCACATATCCTATGTTTGTTGTTGACATATAAGTAACGTGTGGCCAAGTTTCATGTTAATATCTTTAGCCGTTTGGACGTGATGCTGGAACATACACACATACATACATACACACACACACACACATACATACATACACACACAGAGTTTTATATATACACTAGCTGAGCACCCGGCGTTGCCCGGTTTTTCCTTCCTAATCCTTGTTGGGGAGGAAAATAAACAAAGGAGGAAGCTTTTGACTTCATATCCCGTCCTCATATATTGTTGTCATATTCCAACCCCATTTCCTTTCCTCATATGCCAACCTCCTATCCCGTCCTCCTATCCCAATCTCCTCTCATGACCTCCTACCCCATCCTCCTATCCCTACCTCCTATCCCGTCCTCCTATCCCAATCTCCTATCCCGACCTCCTATCCCGTACTCCTATCCCGTCCTCCTATCTCGACCTCTTATCCCGACCTCCTATCCCGACCTCCTATCTCGACCTCCTATCCCGTCCTCCTGTCCCGTCCTCCTATCTCGACCTCCTATTCCGACCTCCTATCCCATCCTCCTATCTCGACCTCCTATCCAGTCCATCTATCCCGACCTCCTATCCCGACCTCCTATCTCGACCCCCTATTCCGTCCTCCTATCCCGACCTCCTATCCCGACCTCCTATCCCGACCTCCTATCCCGACCTCCTATCCCGACCTCCTATCCCATCCTCCTATCCCGACCCGTAATATGTGTATCAGGTATTGAAATATCTCCAGCCGTATGGAAGTTACGTGGGAACAAACATTTCCCATTGATTTGCATGGGACTTTAAACAAAAATCCTGACCCTCACAAATGGGGGTAGTTAAGGGTTAAATAAACTAAGTGGACATATAAGTAACATGTGACCAAGTATTATCAAAATATCTCCAGCCGTTTGGAAGTTATGCTGTAACATGTATTTCCCATTGACTTGTATGGGACTTTACACATAAACCCTGCCTCTGGCAAATGTGGGTGAGTAAGGGTGAAATTACCTATCCTATGTTTGTTGTTGACATATAAGTAACGTGTGTGCCAAGTTTCATGTTAATATCTTTAGCTGTTTGGACGTAATGCTGGAACATACATACATACATACACACACGTTGAGTTTTATATATATAAATACACTAGCTGAGTACCCGGCGTTCCCGGATTTTCCTTCCTAATCCTTGTTGGGGAGAAAAATAGACAAAGGAGGAAGCTTTTGACTTCATATCCCGTCCTCATATATTGTTGTCATATCCCAACCCCATATCCCGTCCT
The DNA here is from genome assembly GCF_029499605.1 of Hyla sarda. Lineage (NCBI taxonomy): Eukaryota > Metazoa > Chordata > Amphibia > Anura > Hylidae > Hyla > Hyla sarda. The sequence continues at coordinate 335,679,579 of NC_079193.1, forward strand.
CATATCCCGTCCTCATATCCCGTCCTCCTATTCCGTCATCATATCTCGACCTTCTATCCCGTCCTCCTATCTCGTCTCCCTATTCAGTCCATCTATCTCGATCTCCTATCCCGTCCTCCTATCTCGATCTCCTATCCCGACCTGTAATATGTGACCAGGTATTGAAATATCTCCAGCCGTACGGAAGTTATGTGGGAACATACATTTCCCATTGATTTGCATAGGACTTTAAACAAATACCGCGACCCTCACAAATGGGGGTAGTTAAGGGTTAAATTAGTTATCCTATATTTTAAGTGGACATATAAGTAACATGTGACCAAGTATTATCATAATATCTCCAGCCATTTGGAAATGATGCAGTAACATATATTTCCCATTGACTTGTATGGGACTTTAAACATAAACCCCGCCCCTGGCAAATGGGGGTGAGTAAGGGTTAAATCACCTATCCTATGTTTGTTGTTGACATATTAGTAACATGTGTGCCAAGTTTCATGTTAATATCTTTAGCCGCTTGGACGTGATGCGGGAACATACATACATACATACATACACACACACACATTGAGTTTTATATATATATATATATACTAGCTGAGTACCCGGCGTTGCCCGGTTTTTTATTCCTAATCCTTGTTGGGGAGGAAAATAAACAAAGGAGGAAGCTTTTGACTTCATATCCCGTCCTCATATATTGTTGTCATATCCCGACCTCCTATCCCGTCATCATATCCCGACCTCCTATCCCGTCCATCTATCCCGTCCTCCTATCCCGTCCTCCTATCCCGTCCTCCTATCCCGTCCATCTATCCCGTCCTCCTATCCCGTCCTCCTATCACGTCCTCCTATCACGACCTCCTATCCCGTCCTCCTATTCCGACCTCCTATCCCGACCTCCTATGTCGACCCGTAATATGTGTACCAGTTATTGAAATATCTCCAGCCGTACGGAAGTTATATGGGAACATACATTTTCCATTGATTTGCATGGGGCTTTAAACAAAACCCCCGACCCTCACAAATGGGGGTGGTTAAGGGTTAAGTTAACTATCCTATATTTTAAGTGGACATAAAGGTAACATGTGACCAAGTATTATCGAAATATCTCCAGCCGTTTGGAAATTATGCAGTAACATATATTTCCCATTGACTTGTATCGGACTTTAAACATAAACCCCGCCCCTGGCAAATGGGGGTGAGTAAGGGTTAAATCACCTATCCTATGTTTGTTGTTGACATATAAGTAACATGTGGCCAAGTTTCATGTTAATATCTTTAGCCGTTTGGACGTGATGCTGGAACATACACACATACATACATACACACACACGTTGAGTTGAGGAAGCTTTTGACTTCATATCCCGTCCTCATATATTGTTGTCATATCCCGACCTCCTATCCAATCATCATATCCCGACCTCCTATGCCGTCCTCCTATCCCATCCTCCTTCGCCGTCCATCTATCCCGTCCTCCTTTCCCGTCCTCATATCTCGACCTCCTTTTCCCGTCCTCCTATCCCGACCCGTAATATGTGCACCAGTTATGAAATATCTCCAGCCGTACGGAAGTTATGTGGGAACATACATTTCCCATTGATTTGCATGGGACTTTAAACAAAACCACCGACCCTCACAAATGGGGGTAGTTAAGGGTTAAATTAACTATCCTATATTTTAAGGGGACATATAAGTAACATGTGACCAAGTATTATCGAAATATCTCCAGCCGTTTGGACGTTATGCAGTAACATGTATTTCCCATTGACTTGTATGGGACTTTAAACATAAAACCCGCCCCTGGCAAATGGGGGGTGAGTAAGGGTTAAATCACCTATCCTATGTTTGTTGTTGACATATAAGTAACATGTGTGCCAAGTTTCATGTTAATATCTTTAGCCATTTGGACGTGATGCTGGAACATACACACATACATACATACATACATACACACACGTTGAGTTTTATATATATATATATATATATATATATATATATATATATATATATATATATATATATATATATATAATATACACACACTAGCTGAGTACCCGGCGTTGCCCAGTTTTTCCTTCCTCATCCTTGTTGGGGAGCAAAATCAACAGAGGAGGAAGCTTTTGACTTTATATCCCATCCCCATATATTGTTGTCATATCCCAACCCCATATCCCGTCCTCATAACCCGACCTCCTATCCCACCTCCTGTCCCATTCTCCTATCTCCTACTCCTATCTTGGCCTCCTATCCCGTCCACTTATCCCGACCTCCTAACTTGACCTCCTATCCCGTCCTCATATCCCGACCTCCTATCCCGTCCACTTATCCCGACCTCCTAACTTGACCTCCTATCCCTTCCTCCGATCTCCACCTCCTATCCCGTCCTCATATCCCGACCTCCTATCTCCACCTCCTATCCCGTCCTCATATCCCGACCTCCTATCTCCACCTCCTATCCCGTCCTCTTATCCCGACCTCCTAACTCGACCTCCTATCCCGACCTCCTATCCTGTCCTATCCTGTCCTCAAATCTGGTCTTCATATCCCGACCTCCTAACTCGACCTCCTATCCCGACCTGTAATATGTGCACCAGGTATTGAAATATCTCCAGCCGTACAGAAGTTATGTGAGAACATACATTTCCCATTGTTTTTCATGGGACTTTAAACAAAAACCCTGACCCTCACAAATGGGGGTGGTTAAGGGTTAAATTAACTATCCTATATTTTTAGTGGACATATAAGTAACATGTGACCAAGTATTATCGTAATATCTCCAGCCGTTTGGAAGTTATGCAGTAACATATATTTCCCATAGACTTGAATGGGACTTCCAACATTAGCCCCGCCCCTGGCAAATGGGGGTGAGTAAGGATTAAATCACCTATCCTATGTTTGTCGTTGACATATAAGTAACATGTGTGCCAAGTTTCATGTTAATATCTTTAGGCGTTTGGACGTTTTTGTGGAACATACATACAGTTGAGTTTTTTATATATATATATATATATATATATATATATATATATATATATATATTATATATATACAGCAACAGAAGAATGCAGCAGCACACTGCCAGCACAAGGATATAGGTGCAACATGAATATGCAGTTAAAACATGGAGAGCTATACAGCTATGGTGTAATAGATGCAAATGTGAAACTATGAAATAGTGAGGCACTTAGCTCGCAAATTTGTCTCCGCCGGCGGTCAAATAGCTTGGACCGTCCCACCGCGATAAGGTGGCCTCATTGGGACGGACCCTACACTGTGAATATGCCTCTGTGTGAACAGTTCAGTAAGCATGGCAGGGTCTGGAACATCCAAGACACCTTATATACACACCTGATAGAGGTGGGTGGGGTGCAAGGCCAACATGGAGGTAGCCACTCCCCCGTATGTGCAATACAGACAAAGAATAAGTCAGCCAGCACTTTAGTTGATACCAAACTATTATATGGACCTGGCCTACAGGTGCACGCTACTAGGCTAGATATACAGCAACAGAAGAATGCAGCAGCACACTGCCAGCACAAGGATATAGGTGCAACATGAATATGCAGTTAAAACATGAAGAGCTATACAGCTATGGTGTATTAGATGCAAATGTGAAACTATGAAATAGTGAGGCACTTAGCTCGCAAATTATATTATATATATATATATATATATATATATATATATATATATATATATAGATTATTATTAAATTATTATTATAAATTATTAAATTATTATTATTATTATTAAAGACGCATCAATCAACTTTGATTGCCGAGTCTAAGATGTTAATGCTGGGCATCACCGGGATGTCCGGTATTGGCCACGGGTCCCGGCAGCTGATAGCCGTTGGGACCACCCCGCTATGAAGCAGGACGGGGGCATTCAGGTACATCCTTTGTCCTTAAATGGGCACTGTCAGATACAAAAACTTTTTATATGTTGTACATCTTGACAAAACAAGATACACTTTATAAGCCATGATTTCTATAAAAAGTAAAGGAAATTTTCTTATGAAATCATGGCTTTAACCAAGCTGAAGCATAGGTATGGACAAAGTTCAGTAAGTGAGGGTGGGCTAGTATTCCTCTGTGCTCTCTCCTGTCTGATAGTACTCCTCTGTGCTCTCTACTATCAGACAGGAGAGAGGACAGAGGAGTGCCATCAGACAGGAGAGAGCACAGAGGAGTGCCATCAGACATGAGAGAGCACAGAGGAGTGCCATCAGACAGGAGAGAGCACAGAGGAGTGCCATCAGACAGGAGAGAGCACAGAGGAGTGCCATCAGACAGGAGAGAGCACAGAGGAGTGCCATCAGACAGGAGAGAGCACAGAGGAGTGCTAGCCCACCCTCCCTAACTGGACTTTGTCCATGCCTGTGGTTCACTTTGGACAAAGCCAGTATTTTATAAGCCGTGATTTCTATAAAAAGGAAATAACATTTTCTTATGAAGTATATTAAAAAAGGTTAATGTTTTGCCAAGATGTACAACATATAAAACGTTTTTGAATTTGACAGCGCCCATTTAAGGAGTTAAAATACAGCCTTCATATGTCTGCAAAATAAAAAGGATTTTATTACAAGACTGGAGGCTCCATTTTGCATGTCTTCTTTACTACTCATAAGGTATAACAGCAATGAATAACATAGGTATACAGAAAAAAAGACGTTAGATATGCAAATAAGAAGGTAGCAGGTAGCCAATCAGAGGCCAGTACAGGTGATATAAGGCATGACTAAGAGCATTACTTCCTCTTCTTTGCTGCTCCATGCTGCAGATAAGTTCATTATTGTGTATTTTTCTCCTCACAGACAGTATATGATATTTCTCATATTGTTTATGGTTTATTTGGTTTTAAAATTTTTTTTAAAGGGGAATATACCTTCTCTATTAAAGCTGCCCATTATCAAATTTCCCCTCCGTTCATATCTGTTACCTTTTTCTTACTTATACTGGTTTCTCCCCCCACGGTCTCTTTGCCGTTCGTCTTGTACTGCATTTTGTCCCATACTCTTCTCTAAATTTATATTAGTTACCGTCTTTACTGTAAAAATACCTTATCTTCTGTTCCTTCATTGCGGCGTCTCTGTGTTTTTTCTCCTTCTCCCCGTATTTCGGTCTCCGGCTGACGCCGGAGTTCCCGCGATACTACCCGAGCTGGTTCTCAGCTTCGCGCGCTCACCCTGCAATATTCGCCGTGTGTGAGGTATCCTGTCAGGCAGCTGTACACACCATTCCTCCGTACCTCAGTTCGGCAGAAATTGTTATTTTGTTTCATTCTCTTGTCAATTACTCTCCCTCAGACATTTTTTGTACCACTGCGCCATCTACTGGTTGGCACTCTTCATTACAGTCAGTTACTCTGAGGTATCATATATAATAGTATATATACATACTTGTTTTTACTATGGCTAATGAAAATACCTCAATAATCTCTGAGACCTCTAACCTTACCATGTCTGAGAGTAATGCCATACAATCCATGGTGGACTTGTCTGTCCGCAAAGCCATGGCTACTATCCCCGATATTGTAGCCCAGTCTATGGCTTTGGTCATGTCTCATCAGAGACCACATAAATCTCCCAAAGCTGGGCCCTCTACCCCGTCTGATCAATTTTAGTCTGCAGAGAATTCTTCATCTCAGCTAGCAAAAGGCTGGAAAAGATCTGGGAAGGCCTCCCATAAACGGCCTATATTACATACCGGTCCGCAGAAATCACATAAAAAGCCTAAAACGGCCAAGGACCAGGTCTCCCATACCGCTTTTTCAAAAAGCTGCATCCCATACCCTCTGCCCGAGAGGAGACAGATGATATTCGGGCACACAAAATTTCTCACAGGAACAAACCAGATTCTTATAATACCTCCACTGATCAATCCTCATCTGAGGAGGGGGAAGTTTTTGAGTCTGATTCAAACTATGAGGATATCTCAGATAATGATGATACCGCTTTAACCTCTGAGGAACCCAAAACAGTAATCACCGACAGCTCGGGCATTCCTTATTTTGACCCGAGCCTTCTCAAACATCCACGTTCGGGGGAATGGTCCCCTCATGCTAATGTGTCACAATTTTTAACGTTGTGGATGAGAAAGCCTCTAGATAAGGCCACTCGGAATAGATTGTGGGCTGAATGCCCGAGACCCATCATTCCACACAAATTATATCTCACTCCAGACATTGACCCTACACTAGTCAAATTTGTTAATAAGTCTGGGAAAAATCCCAAGAAAGGTGTGGATCGTTCATTCCGCACAATTCAAGATCGTTTTTTAGATCTCTTAGGTCCTTTCACTAAGATTTTGGACCTGACTGAGGAGGCAAGTTCTTCATCCGATCCTGTCAATTTAGATACGCTCAAGGGCTGGGCTCAAAGAGCTCTATGCATATATGGTGGAATAAATTCCGCTATTTGTACAGAACGGAAAAGATCCATCCTTTTGAAATTGGACCCCCAACTTATTAACCTAGCCACCTCCGAGCCTGACTCCCCTACGGATGGCTTGCTATTCAGGGACACCTTCATTAAAGAAAGTCTCCCTGTTTTCGTCTCTGGACAAAGCACAGACATCACTCAAGAAAGTCTTCCAGCCCTGTGTTTTTCCCAAGGCTGGGAAAAGAAGGGGCAATTTTCCCAGCCAACAAGTCCAAGACAGACGATACAATCGTGCCCCTCCTAAGCCAGACAGATTTGCAAATCCCACTACTTCATACCAACCCAGCCCTTTCTTCCCAACGAGAGGAAGACCCTGGAGAGCCAGAGGACACCATGGATACCCTAGATCCAGACCCAATTCAGGTAAGTCGACCACTGATATCTTCTTTCCCACTTCCATTGGGAGGAAGGATAGCATATTTTCCCATGTTTGGGCAATGATAACCACAGATTCATGGGTCCTAAACACCATTCTAGGTTATCAGATAGAATTCATTTGTCTTCCATCTCAAACCCTGACTCCTCAACCAATCTATATGTCAGAGGACAATCAAAATCTCATAGACATGGAAATCAAGGAACTAAGTTCAAAAAATGCCATTATTCCAGTACCTCCTCATATTCCAGGGTTTCTGAGCTACCTTTTTCTGGTAAAAAAAAGAAGGATGGCGGTTTCAGACCGGTAATAAATCTGAAAATCCTAAACAACTATGTTTGTTACCATCACTTCAAGATGGAAGGCATCCATCTATTGAGAGATCTACTCTTACCAAACGATTGGTTAGCAAAGATAGATCTCAAGGACGCTTACCTGACTATACCCATGCATCATCTTTCTCAACCTTACCTCCAATTTTTATGGAAGGATCAGAAATGGCAGTTCACCAGTCTGCCCTTCGGCCTTTCTTCCGCCCCTTGGTGTTTCACCAAGCTTCTCAGGCAGATTGTAGCACTTCTAAGAGCTTGTGGTGTCCGTCTCATTATTTACTTGGACAACATCCTTCTCATGGCTCAGTCCTTACCCCTGATTCAACTACACATTCAATGGACCACATCCCTGTTTTCCAATATAGGCTTTATAATCAATATGGAAAAATCAATTATTTTCCCCTCCAAAGAAGTAGAGTTTCTGGGTTTCTTAGTGAATACCCAATCAGCTCTCCTCCAATCTTCTGAAAGGAAGACTAAGACTATTCGAAGGGAGATCTATTCCATCCTGAACACGGAGACAGTTACTCTTTGTTCAATTGCTCGGGTTGTGGGCCTGCTTTCTGCCTCCATTCAGGCGATCTTCCCAGCTCCACTACATTATCGAGCCCTCCAACGTCTGAAGGCTCAACATCTTCGAGAGGTATATGCAGATGAGATAGCCTTAACCCCAGACACCAAGGAAGAACTTCTTTGGTGGCTAAAACATCTTCAAGACTGGAACGGGAAGGCTATATTCAATTCGGTTCCGGATCTGATCATAGAATCGGATGCCAGCCTCCAGGGTTGGGGAGCTTGCTGCGGCTCTTCTTCTACAGGAGGAAAATGGTCTCCAGAGGAATCGAGGTTACATATAAATTGTCTAGAGTTATTGGCTGGTTTCTTCTCCCTGAAGAGTTTTGCGAAGAACAGGTCAAATTGTTGCATCCTCTTACGGATGGACAATATCTCCGCAGTTCAATACATCAACAAACTGGGAGGTACCAAGTCTCTACCACTAGCCAATATCGCAAAAGATTTTTGGCATTACTGTCTTCACAGAGACATCACCATCAAAGCAGAATACTTACCCAGGCTCTCCAACACCATTGCAGACTGGAACTCTCGTTTTCTCACGGATTCCAGCGATTGGCAATTGGACCTCAAGATTTTCAACCGCATCAATGCTCTTTGGGGTCCGATATATCTGGATCTTTTTGCATCCCGTCTCAATCGCCAAGTTCATCGTTTTTACAGCTGGCGTCCGGACCCAGAAGGGTAGGGTATAGATGCTCTCCTCCAACATTGGCCCTCAGACAATCTTTATGCGTTTCCTCCATTTATTCTAATACCGAGAGTTCTTCTGCTCATCAAATCTCTGAAAGCGACTGCGGTTAAGGTAACCCCTTGGTGGCCAACCCAGTCCTGGTTTCCCTAGATATTGGAAATGATTATAGACTTTCCTCGTCTAATTCCATCTCATCCTTTTCTACTTCAGGATTCCTTAGGGAATCCTCATCCTCTCATAACCTCCAACAATCTAAAATTGATAGCTTGGTTTGTTTCGGGTCAACACACTCGGATCTTGGACTTTCTAATACATCTAGAGAAATACTCTCAGACACTTGGGTCCCAGGTTCCAGATCGGCTTACAGATCAGCCTGGAAAATTTGGTCTGATTGGTGCTTGCAACAGGATCTGGATCCCATTCAGGCATCTTTAGAACACATCATACATTTTTTATCTTCCTCTTGATTTAAGTAGAGCATACCGCACCATAAATGTCTACAGATCTGCCATCTCTTTTTATCACCCTCCTATCAATTCTATTCCTATAGGCAGACATCCATTAATTTGTAAATTGATGAAAGGAATTAAATTTAGACGTCCTCCCTTACCCAGGTACCATTCAACCTGGGACGTTAATTTACTTTTACTATTTATTATCTCTCTTGGGGATAATGAATAACTTTCCCTTAAATGACTCTCTCTTAAGCGCACCGCTCTATTATGTCTCATCTCTCTAAAACGGATTTCAGACGTCAGAGCTAGAGATGAGCGAACTTGCAGTAAATTCGATTTGGCACGAACTTCTCGGCTCGGCAGTTTATTACTCATCCTGCATAAATTAGTTCAGCTTTCAGCTGCTCCCGTGGGCTGGAAAAGGTGGATACAGTCCTAGGAAAGAGTCTCCTAGGACTGTATACACCTTTTCCAGCCCACAGGAGCACCTGAAAGCTGAACTAATTTATGCAGGATAAGTCATCAACTGTCGAGCCGAGAAGTTCGTGACGAATCGAATTTACTGTAAGTTCGCTCATCTCTAGTCAGAGCTCTTGATATTTCCCACAAGCAATACTTACCTAATGGAGTTTGTTTTTCTATCCATAAACGAACTAAGACCTCATTACATTCTGTGTTTTATCCCTCTTTTCCTCAACAGAAACATCTTTGTGTGGTTTCTTGCCTTCAATCCTATGAACAGCGAACTATCCATCTTCGTAATCCTTCTGATTCCCAATTACTGATTTCTTACTGTAAACCTTACCGCCCTGTATCTTCTCCCTCCTTAGCCAGATGGATGAAACAGATCATGCAGATGGCGGGTATTGACATCTCTATTTTCAGGGCTCATTCTGCTAGAGGAGCCATGGCTACAAAATTACATCAATCTGGAGCATCTTTATCAGATATCCTAAAAACTGCTAATTGGTCCTCTGACAACTTTTAGAATGTTTTATTTTAGACCGGATCCCCATGTGTCTACTTCAGTTATCTGATGGTTTTTCATTTAATTGTATATTTGAATTATATATTTTCTAGCTTTAAACTTGCAAAATGGAGCCTCCAGTCTTGTAATAAAATTTGAGATTTTCCTAGTTTTTTAAATAACGGAAAATATGGATTTTTATTAAAGACAGGAGGCGAACATTTTCCCTCCCTTATTTTGCCCTACTCTTATCATAGGATTATCATTTTCTTTTCTTTCAGTATAAACTCTACAGTTGGCAAAACCTACGATTCAGAAGACCATCTTCTTCTCTTCAAGTTCTCTGGTGTTTGTTCCGGTTCATCAATTGAGACATTCCTTTGTTTCTTGCATTCTTACGGATATTCTTCATCATCTTCGATTCTACAATGAACATTATCCATCGACCCATCCGGATGATCAAGAATTAGTAGTTATTTTCAGTTTTAGTTTAACTTTGTTCCAGGACTTGTAATTTTAGTCTATTTCACTTTAGCTAGTTTATGTGCATCAAAGAAGAGGAAGTAATGCTCTTAGTCATGCCTTATATCACCGATACTGGCCTCTGATTGGCTACCTGCTACCTTCTTATTTGCATATCTAACGTCTTTTTCTGTATACATGTGTTCTTCATTGCTGCTATACCTTATGAGTAGTAAAGAAGACATGCAAAATGTTCGCCTCCTGTCTTTAATAAAATCCATATTTTCCGTTATTTAAAAAAACTAGGAAAATCTCAAATTGTTCTTTAAATTATAGTCAGAATGAGTCACTAAAAAACTAGTGACTTGGGTGGCCCACTAGCTACCATTAAATGGGTAATCCACTACACAAAATCTTGTTTCCTACCCACAGGATAGGGGATAAGTATGATTGCTGGGACCCCCCTGCAATTTCATGAGCAGAGCATGGTCCACACCCCCCCCTCCATGTATCTGAATGTGAGAACTGGAGATACACAAGTAAAGCACATGTGTATCTCCAGCTCTTTCATAGAGATGTATAGAGGGGTTGTGTCATCCCTGCCCTGTGCATGAATTACGTGAAGGAGATTGCAGCGGGTTCCAGCAGTTGGACTCCCTGTGATCAGACACTTCTCTGTTTATGCTTGTGGAAAGGGGGAAAATATTTAAATGGGCACTGTAAAGAAATAAAAAAATTGATATGTTGTAGTTCTTAAGTACTACAACATATCTCTAATATACTTTAATAAAAAAAAAAGTGATTTAAACCAGTTTAAAATAACTTTTAAATTCGGCCAGTAGGGGTCGCCCTCCTAGTGGCCGAACGCATTCGGCAGTGACGTCACTACAGAATTTCAACTCCTTTAAGCCACTGCGGTGCTTGCTCCCGCCTGTCAAACAGGCGAGGGCGAGCACACTGATAGCTGGGGCTGCGCACAATGGCCAGCTCCACTGTCCTCGCCTGCCCCCGTAACCCTGTCCGGAGGCAGCGCGCGCACTCATTGCTGCGCTGATCCTCCGGATGGCGGGGGTGATGGAGATGCGGAGTTTGGGGGGAGCGGAATGTCTCTTTTGGGCGGTCGGAGGGAGGGGGTGTTGCACGGCGGGGTCTGGGGGTGATGGTGTTGCGGAGTTTGGGGAGCGGAATGTCTTTTGGGCGGTCAGAGGGAGAAGGGTGGGGGGTGTTGCGCGGCGGGGCCTGAGGGAGCAGGATGTGTGGCAGCTGCGGCCGAGACTGTTTTCACCACAGGGTGCCTACAGTTGTTTCCCCACTACAACTCCCAGCATGCCCTGACAGCCAATAGATGTCAGGGCAAGCTGGGAGTTGTACTGGTGAAACAGCTGGAGGCACCCTGTATAGTTGAACTAAGGGCGGAAGTCGGACCCCCCAGCAGGCATCAGTGATGTCACGCCTGCTGGGGAAGTCTGCCTGGTAGTGAGCACACTACCAGGCAGACAAAAAAAGCATTTTTAATATAGTAAAAATAAATGTAAAGGCAGGGAGGTGGTTAGGGATAGATGGGCAATAGGCAGGGACAGAAAGAAGGGGAAAAAAAAAAAAAAAAAAAGGGGATGATGGGAGCTACCCTTTAAAGGAGTATTCCAGGGCTGAAAAACGTATCCCCTATCCTAAGGATAGTTTCAGATTGCGGGGGCCCCAGCAGCCCGCGGGAAGGGGGCATGTTGATCACTGCATGAAGCGGCGGCTGACACGCCCCCCTCAATACAACTCTATGGCAGAGACAGAGCGCTGCCTTCGGCAATCCCAGGCTCTGCCATAGCGCTGTATTGAGGGGGAGTGTCTGCCATCACTTTGTGCAATGGTCGACACCCGCTATCTGGCCAGCGAGCAGGGGCCCTGTACAGGAGATCACGGGGCGCCCCAGCAGACGGACCCCCCGCAATCTGAAACTTATCCCCTATCCTTAGGATAGAGGATAAGTTTTTCAGCACTGGCTATCTCCTTTAATGCAGTGGAATACCCCTTTAAAGGTAAAAGGCCTTTGTGTATGTATAGTGACATCTATAGTTTAATGCAAATAGCAGTAACACCATGAAAGTATTTGGACAAGCAGAGAAAAGCTTTTTATTATTATCTGCACATGTAAACAGTTTATTCACAGACATTTTTTTCCCGATTTTTTTGCAGTTCGTTTGTGCAATACAGCATTAATAAAACAGTCATGTAATCGGTACACAGCTTAAACAGAAACAAACTACTTTTTATAACACAAACTAGGATAAACCAGTGTCTAGACATGCAATGACAAACAAACAATATATAGAGACTTACAATTGTTCACATTTTTGCTAAAGGAACCAACTGACGTTGGATCACCAAAAATGGTTCAGCAACAGTGTAAATGTGACAAGAACACGTAAGGAGCTTAAAGGTCTACAAGACGACCATTCAAAACAGTAGTTGACACCATTAGGTTCCGTTGGCTTCACACTTAACAGATAAGCATGTGTGGATGTTAGGGACACAGGGAAGAGTGGATAGGCCACAGAGCAGATCTCCTGTGTCTCAATTTGTATGGATATGAACGAACAAAAAAAATCTCCGTATACACTAAATCATCGCTCCATGAAACCCAAAGAGCTCAGGTAGTGTCCTGCATAGGGGAGTCTTTATATGAGGAACATCCATACAAGATTTCAATTTACAATAATTGTACATACACGAGTCCTTCCTATATTGCTGTACTATCAGTAGCTTCTCATAATGGATGTACATGGAGCACCAACCTTTAAAATAGAGAAGGTGAAAGGAAGCACAGAGTTTGCTCCATGGACAGGACCCAAGACATCAATGCACATGGCTAATGATTTTGGGGGGGGGTTCTTTGGAGGAACAAAGAAAAGATGCTTTAGAAACAATTTTATTAATAAAAAAGAATTAAGTGAATTATTTAAAGCGCTAATTCATACTTACGCAACTTTACTATAATATAATGTTCACGAGAGGTTCTCAAAATATATATACAAATATTTTATATATAAATGTAACAAAGTGTTTGACAAAAGCAAAAATAAATGATGGAGTGCATCATGCAAGGGCATTTGCATTCACAGGTAGAAATCTGCTTCATGTTGCCAGCACACAAATTCATAATTTTTTTTCTTTTGTTTTTTTTATTTTACTTTTTTCCACCTTTAATTTTTTTTATTATCATAAACTAAAAAAGGTCACATAGAATATCTGAGAGCTTTAGAAATTTTTAATTCTAATGTAAAAAAAAAAAAAGAAAAAAAAAAAATGTTGCATCGTATACAATGCAAACATGCATTGAACTGACAGCCATTCCCTTTTGAGCATGGCAAATGGTGGTATTCTGTAGAGAGTGAACCTCTGGTTTCAGAAATCAAATAAAATATACATAAAAATATATCACCCGCTGTATTAACACTTTTGGTGCAGCAGTGGTAAAGACTAACAGGAAGTCCAGAAAAAAAAAAAAAAAGTCCATTAGGTGTAGAAATTCCTCGTACTTTGTTAGTGCCGCTAAAAAAAAAAGGTCAATGGAGAAGTCATTCCCGTTTACATGGTGCGATGAGGACATCACCGAGCGGCCGATCACATCTCAGTAGTAGAACCATTTTTGCACATTGGAAGATCTGTCCGTCTACCCCGGTCTATGTTGTATGTACTGACTTTCTTTTAAAGTTCATGTTCTTTTATAGTCTTAGGAGGGTAGACTGCTATTTTCCATGGTCCAAAATTCCTTCCTGGCCGGATGTAAAAATTATAAAAAAAAAAAAAAAGAAAAAAAGAAAATGGCCAGGAGCTTTCTGCTTAGCAAAGTGGCAATGTACAATTAAACTGGTCGAGGAAAACCTGTGGGAAGAGAGAAAAATAACTTGACAAAGAATGTGACAAGACAGGACATTCATTCAGTAAGACCACCACCATTGACCACAGTCCCCAAAAGCAAACCTCTCCTGCTCTGGATGTTTCCTGACACTGACAAAGGTGTCAGCAGAGAGCACTATGGTCAGACCGGAAAGAACTACACAACTTCCTCTGGAACATACAGCAGCTGATAAGTATTGGAGGGATCACTTTTACATAAATGTAATTTACAAATCTGTATAAAACTTTCTGGCACCAGTTTGTTGCAAAGCATTTTTTTCTTCCGGAGTACCCCTTTAATATCTTATTGGTGTAATTTAGGGCTCCAAAATCATGTATCAGTCAGGGCTTTCAAACATCATTTTATGTGAAAAAGACAACTTCACCAAGTTAGTGCATATTCCATTGGTACTCTGGTAATGCCAAAATAAGGAGATTTCATTGGGGGGGCACCTAACTGACGGGTATATGCTCTTGCCACCAGGAGGCGCCGACACTAGGAAAAAGAAAAGTCGGCTCCTCCCTGGCAGGATATACCCGCCCACCTGCAGTGAGGTAATCAGTTTTGTCACAAAGCAGTAGGAGAAGCTCGAGAGGAAATACGGCCGAAGGACCCTAGAAAGGAATCCCGGAAAAAACCCAAGAACCGGAAAAAGAAGAAATGGGTGGGTGCGGTGTCCCCCAATGAAGGCAACGAGAAAGAGATTTTACGGCGAGTACAAAAAAAAAATCTCCTTTTCTCGTTCGCTCTTCATTGGGGAACACCTAACTGATGGGACGTACCAAAGCAGTACCCCTAGGGTGGGAAAAAACAACCACCGGCAAAACGGAGACAGTCCACGACTAAACTCGCATGCCCGCAAGGTCTATGGACAAGTCCCCAGATCGGAGACCTACTAGGCCCAGAACAATGAGGTCCCGTAAGATCTCCCAACCAAGGAGAAGGACCAGAACACCAAAGGAAAGGTCCACCCTCTGAAGAGACCCAAGGCACCTGGGTCAAATAGAGACAAGAAACCACAGAACAAAGGGAACCAGATGTTTGCGAAAAAACTTCCAGAAAGAAGGTAAGGAGAGCAGAACAGGAACACTGCCCGACCAATGGATCACTGAGGAGTCGGAGGCCGGCTGCTAAAAATGTCCAAGAACTGAACCATCATCAAGGCTCAAGGAATCGGAGAGCCGCCTGAAAAGAAAGCACACCGCAGCATCACAGGACAGTCCAAATCAAGGGAGCCAACAGTGATAGAACAGAGTGGTCTGAGAAGACCTGAGCCGCCTCAAGAAACATCCCGTCAAAACAGAAATGGATGAGAACCAATAAGAGCCCAGCTGGACTCCCAGGGTCCGGACCTGGGGTCAATGCATTAAGACTGACCCAGATAAAAGGGTAAGAAGGACATACAGAGCACTAGGCTGTGATAGCAGACAGAAAGCACACAAGACTAGACTGTAAAATCCACTGTTGAATGCATCTTAGCAAAATCCAGATAGTCCCTCCAGGAGGGAAAAACAAGGGTGGTCGAGATGACAACTGGAGTAGAGACCTACGACAGCACCCTGATCACCATCCCCCAAATGAAAAGGGGAACGGCAAGCGCACTAGGTGCAGTAGGAGCAGGGAAATGCAAATACTGGGTGGACAAAGCCCCCCCACCCGGGTTCCAGCGCAACCGTTGCCACCTGGAGGGGCCACCGTGCGATACCAGATGGATCGTAGCCCCGCACTCCGAAGCAGGGCAAAAAATACAAGACCTGTTGAGGGTCAATCCAGATAGTGACGAGGAGGCACCTGAGTCACCCAGACAGAAACCCTGGAAAAGAACACCCGGAAGTACAGAGAGGGGCTGAACCAACAGGCCACCCAGCAGGCCCCATGTCAGAACAGAGGTGCTCAACCGCCCTGGAACCGCGGCTACAACAGCACCAGAAGCCCCTGAGCGCACCCCCGAGCAAAGAAGGTGGCTCTACACCTGCGAGGCGGCCCTAGCATATGTAGGAACACAGACATGAGGACCCCATGACAAAAGCGGCGGACCCAGACTGCAGACACTGTAAAAACATCCTCAGGACCAGCAGGAAAGGAGTCATGCACACAGCAGACCAAGAGTGCAACCTAAGAAAGGAGAACAAAGACGCTCCTGTTGCTGCAAAAGGCCCCGGAATCCACAGACAACAAAAAAAAAAAAAAAAAAAAAAAAAAAAAAAAACACACCCCAACTCCTAATGGTGCTAGGCACCAGGGCTGCAGTCGCAGACTCGAGAGGAAGAATGGACGTGGAGCAGGAAAAAAGGCAGACACAGTGTGACCTACAGGAAGAAGGGACCTAAGAACCCACATGAACGCACTCTGTGGGACTGCACCTGGGAGAGAGATACCGGACTACAGCTGCAGTGGCGGCCAAATGTGGGAGGTGACCAGGTGGATTGGAACACCAAGCGGACACACAGTCTGGCCATAGGGCAAAAAAGACCGTGGCCACGACTGGTCCCGCACCCGACGATGCACAGTGGGGAGAGATACCGGCCCGTAGACAGAGTAGCCGATATGCAGAGAGGGACCTGACAAGCAGGCCATCCAGTAAACCAGTATGTGGTTCAGTGTATAAGGCACATGGAGCAAATGAGAATGAGAGAATGAGAGAATGAGAGAATGAGAGAATGAGAGAATGAGAGAGAGAGACAGAGACTATGGGACACACTGGGTCAGTTCCACATATACCACGCACCACAGTGGAGTACCGGAACACTAGCCGCAAAAAAACATCTGCCGCGAGATAGTCGGCAGAAGAAAAAATGCAGACAACTGTCTGGGTTACCGGTATGAGTCCTTAGGGGACAGCGAGTCATCCCAGTAGTGAGGGTTTGGAAGACCAGTTGCAGATACACCGGTGATGTGATGCGTAACAAGTGGCGCAGGAAACCTTGCAGACCACTACCAGATAGACAGGTAGAGGACTATGGAAAACGAGACAGTGTATTGGCACCTCGCTCAGTGGGGAGGTACCAGAACCCCAGCCTCTACCGAGACTGCAGAAGCAGAGACAACAGGTGGTAGATGTAGGACAGGCGGTGTAGACCACCAAGCAGACGATTGATCAGCTCATTGGTAAGGGTCCAAGGCAACGATGCATCCCATTGGCACCTCACCAGCAATGAGGTACCAGAACTACAGCTGCAGATGCAAAAGCTGTCAAGTTTGACAGATGGTGTAAGCCACCCTGCAGATCACTATCTGGCTAGCCGGCATGGATGCACACAAGACAACGAAGCATGCCACCGGCACTTCACTGAGCAGTGAGGGACCGGAAACCCAGACGCAGATACATCAGCCATCTGATGTATGACAGGCGGCGTAAGCAACCATGCAGACCACGGTCAGGCTTACTGGCAGGGATACACCGACGACAAATATTCATCCCATCAGTACCTTACTCAGTAGAGAGTGACTGGAACACCAGCTGCAGACACATCCGCCGCGTGATGTATGAGAGGCGGTGTAGTCAACTATGCAGACCACCGTCTGGCCTACTAGCACGGATCCACGGAAGACAACCCTACACACCAACAGAAGTGAGGAAACGGAACTCTAGTCACAGATGCAGCAGCCGAGAATCGTGTGACCGGCGATGTAGGAAACCATGCAGACTACTGTCTGGCTAATGGAAGGGGTCCGTAGGAGACTTCGTAATGAGCCTTAGGGTCCTTAAGACACATCGGTTCAGTCCTCCATATACCGCACACAGCAGCGGGGTATCTGAACTGCCGCCACAGACACCTCATCTGTGAGACATGTGAAAATGACAGAGGAAACCATGCAGACCACTGTCTGGCTTACTGGTATGGGTCCTGAAGACACATCGGTCAGTCCTCCATGTACCGCACCCCGCAGTGGGGTATCGGAACTGCAGCAACAGATACATGAGCCGTGATACGTGTGGCAAACGGCAGAGAGAACCATGCAGACCACTGTCTGGCTTACTGGTATGGGTCCTGAAGACACATCGGTCAGTCCTCCATGTACCGCACCCCGCAGTGGGGTATCGGAGCTGCAGCAACAGATACGCCAGCCATGAGACGTGTGACAAACGGCAGAGGAAACCATGCAGACCACTGTCTGGCCTACTGGTATGGGACCTGAAGACACATCGGTCAGTTCTCCATATACTGCACCCAGCAGCGGAGTATCGGAACTGCAGAAGAATTCTACCACTGAACCACCAATGCTACGCCATAGATATGGGACCAAACTGCACCAAATTGCCAGAAAAACAGCATTTTTTTTTTTTAAAAATAAATAAATATTACTTATGCATGATTGTGTTTCCGCCCTCTGGGAGAGGGGGGGGGAGGGGAGCCCCGCACTGCATAGTGGAGCTAAGCCCACTCCCCCATCTCCAAAAAAATCGAAATATAAACCCCCACTTCACTGCTGAATGGACGGGGACATGTACCAGTCCCCGTCCAGCAACACACCCGCCGCACTAAGGTTGCGGGAGCGGACTGACCTGCTCAGAAGACAAACGAGGGTGGAGCTAAGCTCCGAGTCCCCGTCCGGGAGCGGGGTCCTGCTGTGACGAAAGACGGGGGCGGAGCCAAGCTCTGAGTCCCCGTCCAGGAGCAGAGGGTCCCGCTCTGAAGACGGGGGCGGAGCAAAGCTCCGTGTCCCCGTCCAGGAGCGGAGGGTTCTGCTCTGAAGACGACGGGGGCGGAGCCAAGCTCCGATACCCCGTCCAAGGGTGGAGGGTCCCGCACTGCAGACGGGGGCGGAGCTAAGCTCAGAGTCCCCGTTCGGAGCAGACGGGTCCCGCTCTGAAGAAGACGGGGGCCGAGTAAAGCTCCGAGTCCCTGACCCTTCGGCGGGAGTGTCGATCGCGGCGCGAGGGACGGTAGTGCCTGAAACCCCGCACAGGCGCGCAACCGCTGGCCGGGGGTAGTCGGCCGGAGGGGTACACCGGCCGTTACCCCAGCCGGCGGTAAACTCCCTGCAGAGCGCCAGACCGGAGAGCTCGCTGTGGGGAGGAGAGGGGCGGAGCTAAGCCCCGTCAGGAGAGGCAAGAATCACTCTCTCCTGTTGGCGCTCTGAAGGCAGCGCCGGCAGAGAGCCTCCCCACAGCTGAGACCCCAGGTTCCCGCTCTGAACTCGGGAAGAAGGGGGGCTGAGTTACCTGCCTCCATTATGGCTTCCGCTGGCCAGCACAGTGCCAGGGCTGGAGCAGTGACTGTGGAGGAATGAATAAAAGGGAGCTGCCGCAAAAAACAGGCAGCTGCCCGGTAGGTGACACTAACAGTGAGAGCCCCGACCCCATTAAACACCCCCACAAAAGCCAGACCCCTGAAGACCACAAGGAAAGGAATAAACTCTTAAGTCCCGTGCAGGGCAGGGAGGGAGGGGGAACATGTACACCCGACCATCTGTACATACTCCCCTATCTTCACATAAGTCTTCAGCCAGCATTTTAGTCACCTGCATCACGTCATGCTGCTACAGCCCAAGAAAAATAGGGGGACCTGGACCCACGGTGCAACCCCAGGCGCTGGCCTTTGGCAGGAAGGGGTTAATGGTGCATTTGTATTTTATGTCCTGTGCCCCTTAGCCACATATGGGGGAACAAGGTAGCGCCATGCTTCTGAACCCCCACCTGAAAAAGGGAAACAAAAAGGAGTACAGAACCTGACTAAACAGCCCTTACTAGAAAATAATAAAAGACCAGGTCTGGAGCTCCAGACCTGTGTGTCTACCTCCTAAGTGACACTAGCTAAAACTGATTACCTCACTGCAGGTGGGCGGGTATATCCTGCCAGGGAGGAGCAGACTTTTCTTTTTCCTAGTGTCAGCGCCTCCTGGTGGCAAGAGCATATACCCATCAGTTAGGTGTCCCCCAATGAAGAGCGAGCTAGAAATAGGATGTTGCGATTGCATATACCTCTCTTGATTAAGAACACTCGGGATCCCCAAATCAATTCTATAGAGGTAAAGCATGAAGCCTTATACATCACAGCCCTGGTGATGCTAGTGCTGCACAGACAGAGCCCACCTATTGAGGAACTAGCCTCTCTAGGGCTTAAAGGGGTACTCCTCCCCTAGACCCCGCGATCTCCCTGCTGCACACGGCATTCATTTAGAGTGCCGGAGGCTTGAGACATAATGGCCACGCCCTCTCAAGGCAAGTTTATGGGAGGGGGCGTGACGGCCGTTACGCCCCCTTCCAAAGACTTGCATTGAGGGGGCATAACCGTGACAACACAAGAGGCGTGACCATGACATCACTAGCCTCTGGCCCTGCATTGCCAGTCATCCGGCACAGAGCGAAGTTCGCTCTGTTCACCGGATGACTGGGGTGCCACAGCAAAGATCGCGGGGGTCCTGTCGTCGGTGATCAGATGTCTCGGGGCGGAGTACTCCTTTAACTTAAAGGGATATTCCGGGCAAAAACCATTTTATCCCCTATCCAAAGGATAGGGGATAAGATGTCTGATCGCGGGGGGCCCGCTGCTGAGGACCCCCGCGATCTCCCTGCAGCACCCGCATTCTATGCAGGTGCTGAATCTCCAGTTTTGGAAACCTCCGGGTTTCCGGGACTGGGGATGTGACGTCACGCCACGCCCCTCCATTCATGTCTATGGGAGGAGGCGTGACAGACATGAATGGAGGGGGTGCGGCGTGACGTCACTTCCCCAGTCCCGGAAACCCGGACGTTTCCGAAACTGGAGATTAAGCACCTGCATAGAATGCGGGTGCTGCAGGGAGCCATGGGGGTCTCAGCAGCAGCAGGCCCCCCCCCCCCCCCCCCGCAATCAGACATCTTATCCCCTATCCTTTGGGTAGGGGATAAAGTGTTTTTGCCCGAAATACCCCTTTAAGCAGTGTTTCCCAACCAGAGATCATCCCGCTGTTGCAAAACACCCAGCATTGGCTAGACAGTCTTTAGCTTGGAATAAACTGCTGGGATCGGAGTTCTTTCTATTTGTGGCAGTTGCAGCAGTGTCCAAGCCGTATATTACTGCCGAAGTTCTGCTGTTGCTGGGGCGGACAAACTGATGGTAATAGGACTCCTGTCTGTGCATAATGTGGGAGAAGCCCCTTTTAATTTTTCCTTTGTACATGAATCAATAATTTAGGGTGCGGCAAGAAATGACAATTAAGATGGTACATACCTCTTCTACATAAGCGCTGAAAAGATCTCTATATACACACCCATTCCTTTGGGTGGGTGATCAAGGTTCTGGCCTGGTCAGTTATTGGGAGAAGACCCTCTTCTGGGGCATACTAGGGTAAAGGAATAAATATTAACGAAAATGAACAGGAATTTTTCTTGTGGCCATCAGTAGAAACATAAAAAGTTTTCTCTAACCTCAAAAGATAAGAGGTTTTATATAGATAAAGCATAATCACTATATAAACAAGAAGATCTGCAAATCTGCATGGTGGCTCAGTTGCGGAATCTGTGTGCGCTATATATTATATATATATATATATATATATATATATATATATATATATATAAAGAATTATTAATATATGTAAAGACAATGCTCTGTGAGCTAAAGAGCACAGACCACCGCAAACTCCAATGGAAATTTAGCTCACAGAGACCGGATACTATTGTAACCCCTCATCTGTCCCTGTCTGGATCTCTGCTCACCTATTTAGATTAATGGTGTAAAAAATGTCTTACCAGCTACAGAAACCGCAACCTGATGCACAGAACAGATTTTTACTTGCAGAAATGTGTGCACTGAATCTGCCACGGATCTACAAGATAAACCTACACACAGACCTGACAATAGTCATATACTGCAAATGTGCAGGAAGTGGTGGGGATCCCTTATTGGGCCTGAGCCTTGATACACTCCAGATTTCCTACCTGATAACCTTGGAAGAAATTCAATATCTCCTTTACACCAGAGTTGTAGGCCAGTCCTTGCATGCGCACCACCGCAGCTCCATTGTGTGGGGGGAGACTGCTGGCACCGGCTGTGGCTGGGAAGAACCCTAGATTGCTTGGAGAGCCTGGGGGGCTGTGGAATAGAAAACATAATGGATATGTCAACCTTACAGATTTTTATCTTATGTTAATTCATTGCTCATTCGTGTCTAGTGAGACCAAAAGCCTACCATTCAAAACTCACTTGTGTAAACATTGATATATACCCTACTCACTATTTGATTACATCCACATAAGAACCTTAGTGCTTGGGAGATCACAGGGGCCCCTGATGACATGACACCTCACTCCTTGACTCTTCAGACGGCTTAGGAAGACAGTATCATCTCCTCCGCCTTGTACCCCCAAAAAATGTAAAATATTCTTTCTGAACCACTTAACCACATTGCACACAATGCCAACTGAATAAATTTAAAACAAATTTTAACTATAAGATTTAAAAAAAAAAAAAAAAATGGCCATTTTCAGCTTTAAAGGGGTACTCCGGCGCTTAGACATCTTATCCCCTATCCAAAGGATAGGGGATAAGATACCTGATCTTGGGGGTCCCGCCGCTGGGGACCCCCGTGATCTTGCACGCCGAACCCCGTTTGAATCAGTCCCTGGAGCATGTTCGTTCCGGGTCTGATTACTGTCGATCACGGGGACGGAGCATTGTGAAGTCACGGCTCTGCCCCCGTGTGACATCACACTCCGTCCCCTCAATGCAAGCCTATGGGAGGGGGCGGAGCGTGATGTCACAGGGGCGGAGCCGTGACGTCACAATGCTCCGTCCCCATGATCGACAGTATTCAGACCCGGAGCGAACATGCTCCAGGGACTGATTCTAACGGGGTGCGACGTGCAAGATCACTGGGGTCCCCAGCGGCAGGAACCCCGTGATCAGGCATCTTATCCCCTATCCTTTGGATAGGGGATAAGATGTCTAAGCGCAGGAGTATCCCTTTAAATTTCAGCACCATACAAAAATATAAGAAATTTTATGTGTAAAAAGTTATCTAGGATTAAAAAAAACAGCTGATTTCTTCAAGAAACAGCGCCACTCTTGTCCCCAGTTTGTGTGTGGTATTGCAGCTTAGTGCCATTGAAGTGAATGGAGCCAAGTTGTAATACCACATTCAAGAAGCTATAGTTTTCACATTCTGGATAACCCTTTTAGGGTATGTTCACCCTGCGGAATCTCCGCTTGCTGAATTCATCAGGCGGAGATTCCGTCTGGCAGCCGCCACCGAAAATACTTAGTCGGTAGGACTGCGCAGAACTGCGCTGTCACCATTAACTGCTATACAGTGCTCACAGATTTCCGTGCAAAGAATGAACATGTTCTTTCTTTGCGCTGAACAATTTCAGTGGCAGAATTGTCCACCGATGAAATTCCACAGTGTGAACAGGTCTACCATGGGAATTCTGCAGAGTGAACATATCCTTAAGCCAACTAATTTATATAGAAGACATTTCTGAGGCATACAGATGTAAAATAGAGCCTACGTAGACAAAAGAGGCTTTCTTACAAGACAAGATAAAGATTGCTGGAATACAGGTAAAATGTAAGAGGAAGAAAACAAAAAGCTCCTTAGGAAAAGCTAACTTCAAAGTCAGGGAGCAACCACAAATATTCACACACCTTCCACACCTGAAAAATAATACTGTGACTGAGAAGTGAGAGAATGTTTTGCCTCTAGTCCTATGACCCAGGTTCATAAGCGCGCACATACACGAACATGAAATTCTAAAAAGCAGCAACATCCAGCTGATCATAGCCTTTAAAATATATGCCTAATGGTTTATGGTTTGAAGACCTCAGACATAGGAAAATGCATTTTCACAAATGTTAGTGCATTTTTTTATTTAAATTTTTTTTACATTTTTTCAACTCAAGGTAACTGCTTAGTTTCTGGCAGCAAGCTCTATTCCTTTGACTATGATTCAGGCCCAGACATACAATTTCTAAACCTCTTAATTTCCTACTTTTCTCATATGGACACGTCCACTAGTAACACATGCTGGATTTGATGTCCATGATGCTGCTTCCTTCCTAGCGGTCATGTATCAGCACAACTTCATTCCTGGACTGCTACAGCCCATAGGAAATATCAGCCCAGCTTTTTAAAAGCAATCTAGTTTTAGACTGTGATCCAAGACTAGACAGTTTTAGGGTGGGCCCATGCTACGGAATTTCCAACTGGAATTATTCCTGGTGGAGAATATAAGGGTGAATGGCACTGACTGAATGGACATTGCTGGTCCCCATAGACTGCAATGTATTTTAAACAGTTTCGGTGGAGGAATTTCAGTGGCGGAGCGTCCATAGTGTGCACTTTGCAGTGGATTATTATTGACAGCAATGGTATTCTGCTGCACTGGAATTTCAAAGCTGAATTCCATAGTGTAAACTCTGCCTAAGAATGCAATAGATTTATCAAAGTTTAGATCGACTATTCGTTGGCCAAAAGTGTAACTGTTATAAAAAAACAACTGATGACTTGTCAGTCACACATGTCAAAAGTTGTTGATCGCATCGGGTCTCTCGGCGAAGACCCACTGCGTGTTATTAGCCGGAAAAGCGGGAGGCATTGCGCACCACTCCCCAACCAGTTGAGAGATCCTTCTATTTCTCTGCATAGAAGTCTACGCAGAAAAATGTACAAGTCTCTCAGCGGGGCAGGAAGCAGAGTGCAATGCCTCCCGCTTTCCCGGCTAATAACTCACAGTGGGTCTTAGGCGTGAGACCAGGTGCGATCAACAACTTTTGACATGTGTTGCCGACACTAAACTCGGCCAGATTTTTGCACCAGAATATTGGCACAATTGTTACAGATGCCACGGCCATATTTACTAATAGTAAATGTGGTCTGTCTTGTGTGTGCGCAAAGCTAGGTCAACAGCACGTTTTTACATGCTGTTGAAATGTCCTTTTTTGTTGATGAATGCTAATTTTTTTCTATCCCATTTAAGAACATGATCCAGATGGATCCTGTGTTTTTTTATTTATTTTTTTCTCATCCAACAGAAGTCAATGACAACAAGATATGCATCTGGTTAAAATGGTACCTTGTTCTCTAACCTTGAAAGAAAAAAAAAGAAAAAAAAGAAAAACAGGAATGTTTCAACAGGATTCAAACATGTGATGTGAACAGGCCCTTACACTGACTACTAGTTTTTTTTTTAATAATAAAGAAAAGTTGTTTAAATTTAGGAAGTAAATGAAACCTAAAAGCTATATAGATATCTTTGCATGGATTGTTTTCCAATTTACTTTATCAATGTCCCACAGTTTTCAAGACCTGCTATACCACAGGACCCTTCATTGACCACTTTCAGTAAATAAATCTGTCCTGGTCATGGAATGGACAGACAGATGATGTAACAGTACAGTTACCTGAGCGGTGTAATCTCTAATAAGGAACTGAAAGTATATTAGAAGACTGTATAACTTCATAATACATTGTATAGCTTTCACTACAGGAGTGTACCATGAAGCCTGAAGGTCTACACTACCTTAAATGTCTACAACACCTCTAAGAAAAGAAATGAAATTCAAGTCTCCTACATAGGTAACATTCTTCAATGTTCTACAGAAGCTGCAGACCTAAGAAACAAAGCCTGACCTTGCACACAACTATTTTAACTCCAGGGCAACAATTTGGCAGGTTGAAAGATTTCTACTCATTACAGAAGCTTTTACTGCAAGAGATTTATCGCCGCTCGCTCACCCATTAACAGTCCCTGCTGCCTCATGCCCTTGAATTTACAAATCTACAATGTACCTCCCCTACACATTCAGTGGGCGTCCTCTGCTACTGTAGGGTCATGCACTACCAGTCACCTGGCATAAAAAAGCTGGACCTACTTTGGAACTAAAACGGTGGAACAGATTACAGATATCGGCAGAGTAAGACTGTGCCGCGTAGGGCATGGCTGTGCCTAAAGACTGTGCTCTTTGAGGTCATACACAGTAGGGCATGAGGACTCCGTGACCAATGGCAGCTGATAAATCCCACCATTGGTCCAGCTTATTCATACCTTGGGTAGTAAGCAGTGTAGTTCATGAAGAGCTGTGCTCCAGCTGGGTAGTATGCCGCAGAGGGTTGCAGGGCACGTGGGTTGAGCAGTAGAGAGGGCTGGTAGAGGGCAGCTGCTTCAGTAGGAATGACGGCTGTTTGTGCTGGGAATGTGTATGATGGGGGAGACAGACCTAGAAAAAGAAGAATACATACATATATGAGCAAAATAAATCTCTGCACACAGGGCCTATAACATCAGGTTCTGCACAAGAGGTCCATAGGATATGAGATTTGCCAGAGGAGGACAACTTTGTTCCATGTTTAGGCAGGCACCACACACAAAAAAAAAAAAAAAAAAAAAAAAGAAAAAGCTATATATGCGTATCAATCTTTACCTGTCATGTTACAAGCCTATGAAAGTGCTTGTGTACACATACATTATTAGACGTGGGATTCATTTTGGGAAGCGGTTTAGCTAAATGAGGTTATCCCAAGATTAACACTTATCGCCTGTCCTCAGGACAGAGGTCAGCTAGATGATCAGTGGGGGTCCAACCAATGGCACCCCCACAGATCATGGAAACGGAGGAAATTTGTCCTCTGAGTGAATGGGAAGGTTTTATTCACTGTTTATGGACAAGTTTATAGGCAAGTTCAGCACCTGCGAGCGTTCAGAAGTCCCATAAAGAACAAAGTAAGAAGTGGATGAGCACGTGTGCTGCTGCTGCTCCTCCATTTATTTGTGTGGGGGGAGAGAATTGACCTCAATTTTCAGAATTGTTGGGGTCCCAGCAGTCAGCAGTTTATCTCCTATCCAGTGGATAACATTTAATCTTGTGATAACCCATTTAATCCTTTAATGCGAACCAGTCAGCTATTACAAGACTACTAGTAAATACTGTAATTTCTCAATTCTAGAGCCTTAT
Source organism: Hyla sarda (assembly GCF_029499605.1). Taxonomy (NCBI): domain Eukaryota; kingdom Metazoa; phylum Chordata; class Amphibia; order Anura; family Hylidae; genus Hyla; species Hyla sarda. The sequence continues at coordinate 335,706,653 of NC_079193.1, forward strand.
TTATCACTCCACATTGTGCTGTCCTATTATTCCTCCTTGAAATGTGTAAGAATGAATAAACTGAAAACTGGGCATTACTGTGGCAGGTGATAAAGTGATGGCTCAATTCAGAAATTATGTTCCAGAATCATTATTTCATGGGGAATACAATTATTTACCAAAACTAACAGGTTAGGAGATCTAAGAGATCCTCTTTAACCCCCTTAATGACCTATGACATTTATTTTTGTCACTGGCCATTAAGGATGTATGGAGTGGGCTCAGGACTAAAGCCACTCATATCCATCTCCGAAAGCAGCATTTAAACTACCTTCCTAGGAGTCTTTGATGGTTCAGTGGTTGGCGAGCTCTCTGCTGTGCCCGTGTGTCTGCGAGTCTGTAGTAAACTGACCGCTCATACGCAGTTTACTCTCAGACATCGGTCTAGCTTAGGGAGCAGGGGGAAAGATGGTGATGTATGTGAGTAAACTACACGTGCACACTGTTTACTACAGTCACTCAGACCCCTCTGTCTGCTCGTAGCAGTGGATTGCTGCTACGAGCAGACACACAGGCACAACAGGGAGCTCACTCTAGTGACGTCATCAGCGCATCAGAATATGCTGGTGATGCGCAGGGTGTGACCAACCCTAATGCTTTCAACTGCATTGTGCACATCAATTATACAATAGGGGGGAAAAAAAAATTAATAAAAGTGTTTAAATTTGGTGGCACGGTACAACTATTCGCTCCCAAGATCACCAATGAAGACAGTAGAAAAATGAAGTAATTTAACAAGGAAAATCAAGGATGCAGTTTGACTGCTGTGGGTGAAAGCTTCTAGTCTATTAAAGTGACTTAAAGGGGAACTAAAAATCTGAAAAATTTAAATATTGCACAATATATTGAGATGGGGTTCTCCGGTGTTTTTAAACTTATGCCCTTTCCTCAGGCTAGGGGATAAGTGTCTGATCGGGGAGAGTGTGATACACGAGGACTGTACTTGTCCAGCGCTCTAATGGAGATTTGTTGACCCCCGCACTCGAGGAGTGTTGGGCCCCACGATCAGACACTTATCTCCTATCCTGTAGATAAGGCATCAGTTTTCAAACACTGGAGTACCCTTTTAAATGTTCTTAAAAAAGGTATATCCAGTCTGTAGGTATACTGGGTAAATTAGGCCGAGTTCTCATCAGCATTTATCTTCATTAGGAGGATCTCCGCTGGCTAAATCCATTAAACTATGGGACTTGAGTGGAGAAAATTACCACAAGCTCCGACCAAACCTTTTGGTGTACAGGAGAAAAAAAAAAAAGCTGAACAGATCCTGAACGGTATGAAGCACAACACTGGTGTGAACTTAGACTAAAATCATGGAAAAGTATTATGTGTAATTGTGTTATTGCTGAAAATCACTTCTATTTATTGGAAGAATTACTACTATCTATTAGGCTTCATCCATATGAAGTTCAGTCTGAAAACGGCAGTAACAAAATCCTATACGTCCGTTAGAAAATCCCATTATAGTCTATGGGATTTTCTAATAGCCATTTGAACCCGTTCTGTATGGATAACGGACGTTATTTTGTGACAGAAGATAGTAACAGGAGATATAATTCATGAACCATTTCTCCCGTTACTATCTTCCGTCACAAAATAACGTCCATTATCAATAACGGACTATAATGGGTTCAAACGGCTATTGGCTATTAGAAAATCCCATAGACTATAATGGAATTTTCTAACGGACGTATAGGATTTTGTTACTGCCGTTTTCAGCTGGTTTTCAGACTGAACTTCATACGGATGTTTAAAAACTGAGAATTTTGTAGTGTGAAAAAAGCCTTATACTGTGGACCCCCCTTCCCCCCAGAAAAATAAATAAGTCAGAGGTCAATTATAGAAGGGATGAAATAGGCTATATAATTGTAATTTCAGCAAGTCTGACGGGTTTTCTGAGATCTCAGCTTGCAGTCATTTAATAGAAACCTTCATGGTCTACTTCTTGAGGATACAAGCTTGTTACAGAACAGTTATCCAAATTTTAACGCAAAAAAAAATATAATTTGCTACTGAATGACAGCATGCAGAGATCTTATATGACTAAACTGCAGGACTCCAAGCATCATTTATCTGTACATAAGGAATACATATGGCCTTAATAGTACGGTATGTGCCCACATGATGGGCCAGTAGTAACTCTGCATGAGTAGTGACCCAACAATTGGCCCACAAAGCCTAGAACAGTTTCCATATTTTTCCATTGATAGAATAATTATGTGCGGCTTAATACTTGGTCACTTTTGCTTTAGTTCCCCTTTAAGGAGGAGATAAGGGCAGCACTTCCAAAATCTTATTCACCACCAAAGAATTGCAGCTGTTGATTTGTTGTTTCCCCTCCATGAACAAATAAATACAACCGGCCAAACCCCAACAAAGAAGGAAGCAGTTCCAGCACCTACCAGCTCAAAGCGCAGAGAAGCGGCAAGACCCTCAAGCCCAAACTTACATGGTAACTTACATGGCGGTGGGGACAAGCCATTGCGATTTAAAGTTCCCCCCATTAAGACAAAGTTCATCTCCTCTGCAGAACACTGAAACACCTCCACATATCTGTCCTTCATTGTCTTCTTGTGACACTTCTGTGCTGCCAGAAAAGCTCTCTCCGACGACTTCATCTGAATGAATGAGTCTCCTGATGGCCGCCCCTAGAGGTGGGGAAGAGAATTCCAACATGCATAGTGTTAAGAAAGTCCTCTTATTCACAACTAAGAATCAAAAGCAAAAATTAGCTGTGTGTAGTAATGGCAACTAATAATAAGTAAGGGTGGCGTCAGAATAATGGATTTCAAAAGAAATTACTGATAATTGTGATTATTTTTGTGTTTAGCATTTGATTATTTCTTTCAAGTGTTATTAGTTAATAAATTTCTACTGGGGTTATCCATGAATAGTAAACCAGAGTTAATTTCTTTCTGCAGCTTTACCTAAAAATAATGTTAGCGGCTTGCTTACTTTTTTAGGTAGGCCCTATAGCAGGTGGTGTACAGTCACTCCCGTACTGACAGAACACCAAGAGGCACTAGATAGCGTGTAAGAATCAATGGTGGAACAGTAACATCTGCAGCACATTCTTTCCAAGATTTTCACTCTGTCGCTCTTTGGCATTTAGCCAACAGGAAATCTAAACGTATTTGTGTCACAATGTACACCTTGCGTAACAGCGATGAACAACTGAAAGGTACTACAGAAACTAAAGTGTTAAGTGTGGGAGTTTGCGGAAGTAATGATTAAGGTGCTTGTCATTAAGTAAATGGGAGTTGCCCGATGCCAAGTCTCGGCACGGTATTTGTATTTGCTTGGTGACCTTGAATAAGTTATCATTACACAATGTGCGAATGCAGTACTTCCAAGCTCCCTGCATAGGAGTGCAATATATATATATATTTATCTATTTTGATAAATCTGAACAAATGTATATATGTGGATATATCAGACAAGGCCTTATCTCCAGGAATACAAAAGGATTAGGCAAGCTCGATCCTTCTCTCCTCCCACGTTATGGTGAAGGGAGAATCATAAGACCACCATGCACATTAGACAGCTGGTCCCGGCCTACAGCAGGCTTCACTTATGTGTATGGGGGCCTTTACTCTACTATGACAGTTGTCTGCAGAAATCATGCAATGTAGAAATATAAAGACTCATCCAGGATGGTCTGTCCTAGCACTCTGGATGACAATGCAAAATGTGAAATTTATTGTAAGTCCATATCAGATGCAGCATTTCAGTTTCTCCATGGGACTATTCTCAAGCACGAGGAACTGAAACATTGCATCGGATATGGAAGACTTACAATAAAGTTGATGTTTTGGATTGTCATCCGGAATGCTATGCCATTCGTGTGCTATGCTACTTCAGACTCAAGTCTGGGAAGCTTATAAATAGGGAACAAATGCAGGGAAGAGCAAAATGAAGTGTTTACTGTCGGCCGCTTTAGGGCACTGATTTCGCTGAGCAGAGGGGGGGGGGGGGGGGGGGAAGAACAAGCGGAAAGATGAAACAGGTTTTCATTCTTACTTAAATGGACACTGTCAGATACAAAAACTTTTGATATGTTGTAAAGCATGTATAACCAATAGGTTTTGCAATCGCTTTCATTAGAAAATTTTCAGTATTTCATACTGAAAAATCCAGTCAGTCAAACAACTGCCCCCCCCCCCCCCCCCACCCTGCCTGCTTGGACACATACTAGTCCTGCTGTGTCCATGAGTCATCACCTATGTCATGGACACACTTCCTTGATTGACAGCTGTGAGCGCAGGGCTCACACCTGGAGGAAAAATCCTCCCACTGTCAGCTTGTGTCCCGCTACTGTCCGTGAGGACAAGCTGGGAGTTGTAGTTTTGCTAATGCTAGAGGAGATGTGAGCAGACAGCATACTGAGGGAGGGGGCGGAGACCTGCACAGTGAGGCCACACCCCCTCCCTTTGAGAGGAATTCAGACTAGTGAGCTAAATTATAAGTGTAATAAAAAAAATAAAAGGTGCTAGACACAAAAATTTGATGTACATGGTCAGAATTAGGTACTGAGTGATATATAAGGAAAAATGTTTTTTGTTGGATCTGACGGGTACGCTTTAACATTTTGCAGCCACACCACCGCCTGCCGGGCTTGAACGCTCTGACAAGTGTGTGCGGTGCGATCACTTCTGAGGCATGGCACACAGGCACAGCACAACAAGTGTGTAGGGGCTGTGACTAGCACGGCGGCGGCAGGCGGCTTCAGGACTGTGCGCATCATTATGAGTCACCAGTCAGGCCGGGTTCACACCACGTTTTTGCAATACAGTTCCCGTATCAGGTTTTTGAAAAAAAAAAAAAAAACGGATTCCTCAAAATCGGACTAAAACTATATCAAAACTTGTGTACAAATTTTAATCCGTATACAGTTTGAAAAGATGATGTCCGGCTGCATCAGTTTTTTTTAAGTAAAAAAAAGGTATACGTTTTTAACTTTTCATTCCATTATGAATAAAATTTCACTTGTTTGATTGAAATTCCAAGAAGAAAAAAAAACCTGTGCAAAGTCAAAAACCGTATGGTGAAAACCAGATGGAACTGTATGCACATACGGTTCTGTACGGTTCCCATTGACTCCCATGTTAAATGGAAATCAATGGGAACCCAAAATTTTGCTTTTGGGGTGCCAAAATGTAGCTTCTCTTGTGTAGGCCAAAATCCTTGCATTGGCCCTGTCAATACACAAATGATAGCAGGAAACAATGGAACGCATTTCCTTGTTAAAGACAAGCTTGACATCTGACATCTATAAATGAGAATCATGAACTGGCGCGTACAAGTGGTTCTACTGGTTTTATCTCCTAGTCTGAGCAAAGACACAATGAAATGCCAACACAACACCCAGAAAAATTTCCTCAAGATCTTTTGTTCTGATTCTTCTCATAATTTGCTTTTAAAACAAACCATTACATACTTAACCTATATAAAAAGGAACATGATGCAAAGTCGGCGCTACAGTATGTAAAGACTTGATGCCGCCCTGCAATTACTGATAAAATCACGAAAATATAAGTCAGGACCTGTACTATATATTGGAGGAAGACCTCATGCTTTCTGCTCACATAGCTGGGAGTTTATTCACAAAATTATCTTTTCTCTGAATATTAAATTATGTTGTAACGACAAGGCTCCACCTTTGCAAAGTTATTTTTATGTCCAAAGTTCTGCTTGCAGCAGCCGGTTACCAGCATATTGGGGGGAATTTATCATTGATTTTACCCTGTTTTTGTGGTTTTGATTTGTCTCAGTTTAAAGACTTTTTTGCAACTTTAGTTTAGATTCCTTGTCTAAAATAGTATAGCTTTGCCATAATCTGGTTCACTTTTTGCAGTGGTCATGAATTTATCATGTTGTATAATTTGTTGCAAATCTACACCAGTCTAGCACCAACCAATAGAGGAGGAACAAGACGGCACTCACGTCTTGCAGTGTCATCGTCCCAGGTTACCCCTCTGTTTTTTATGGCCTTGTTACCCCACAAATAAAGCTTTACCTACTTCTTCAATGCAAGACGTGAGTGCCGTCTTGTTCCTCCTCTATTGGTTGGTGTTTGCATATGGACTGTATTGTCAAGATTGAGCACCATCTGTACTTGCACGAGAGGGTGCCTCCAGCTGTTGTAAAACTACAGCTCCCAGCATGCCCAACAGCCATTAGCTGCCTGTGCATGCTGAGAGCTGTAGATTTGCAGCATCTGGGAGGTCCACAGTTTGGAGACCACTGTCTAAAGCATTAAAACTAGATTCTTTAAAATAAAATAAAAAAAACAGCACCACACCTGTCCATAGGTTGTGAGTGGTATTGCAGCTCAGACCCATTTAAAGCAATGAAGCCAAGTTGCTATCCCCTACATTATCCATGCACAAGTAATGTGCTTTTTCTGGTGGGTAAAAGAAAGCAGCCATGCGTTTCAAAACCTGTAGAACCCCTTCAAATCTATGTCTGTACAAGTGATCCATAGGTCAGATTACTTTAAAGATATATTAAGATATTAATTGCCACCTGCAAGGGGTCTGGCAAGTGCTGTTCAAAGAGTTTGTCCTGAAGATCTTTTTGTGCATTTAAAATAAGTACTCACCTGGCCAGATCCCCCACCATTCTGACTTTGCCAGGTTCCACTGCTTAGCACTTTCTGGTATTGACACACAGCCAATCACTAGCCACAGAAGTGTCCCGCCTCAACCAGTGATTGGATGAGCAGGAACCTCCTTGGGTCAAAACCAGGAAGTGCTGAGCAGGGTTTGTGGTCCCATCAAAAACAGCAGCCTCAAGGAACCCGGGCAGGTGAGTACAGGGTGGTGGGGGATCTCTGTCAAAGAACCCTCAAAGATATCTCCTGAACCATCTGGAATACAAAAACACCGCATCACAACCTGCTCCATTATTGCTTTAGGTTCTCAGAACATACCTGGTGGTTGAGCACCATGTGTACTCCATGTGTCCGGATATCAACAGAGAATTCACCCAAAAACTCCAATATATCCTCAATAGTTGCAGCGTATGGAAGCCCGCGGAGGCGTATGCAGTCTCTGACGTTGACTGGAGGAATGAAGGGCTGAGGTAGTACAGGAATGATTGGGGGTGTCGGGAGTGGGATAAGAGGTGTAGAGGAGTATCTGTTCAGGACCTGCAGGCACATAGAATATACTTAATCCTTATAGCAATGCTACCCATAGGTTTTTGTAAGTTGTGGGATAAACTAGGGCAACCGGGAGCAGCTGACAGATCTGCTTTACCATCATAAGGAAACAAGATGGCATAATAGTATTTTATTAGCAGGTAAAGAGGATGCCACTTTACTGGGCCATTGTTTTATTGTATCAAATTATATATTTTTTTTACTCTTAAAAACAATTGTTGGGTTGGGCTGAAGGGCGTGAAAAGTTTCACAAAGTAATCGGTATAACAGGTTTCGTACAACATGTTACTCCCCCATTCCAATAGTTGGACGGCTGCAGGGCTTCGTAGGTTATAAACATAAGTGAGGCCCTCATAGCCTGTAACTCCAGTATTATAAATGGAAAAGTTTTGGTGCACTTAGAATCCATTGTAGAAGATTTTAAATTTTTTATTATTTATTTTTTTACACTATGTCCCCATAGGGGACTATTTATAGCAATCATTTGATTGCTAAAACTGTTCAGTGCTATGCATAGGGCATAGCACTGATCAGTATTATCGGCTATCTTCTGCTCTGGTCTGCTCAATCTCAGACCAGAGCAGAAGCAGCCAGGAAGGCAGCTGAGGCAGGTATGGGAGACCTCCCCCGGGCAATCAGATCAGCATAAAATGTAGCTGCACTGCCGCAGATGCTGTTATCTGTATTGATCACGGCATCTGAGGGGTTAATGGCAGACAACCGCGCGATCGCAGATGTCTGCCATTACTGGCAGGTCCCTGGCTGCTATCAGCAGCCGGGACCTGCCACACATGACCCAATCATCGCGAAGTACCGCCACACCAGGACATACATTAATATCTGTGGTCGTTAAGGGGTTAATACATAGTAGTAGACATCCTTGATTGGCCAACTTGACAGCATGCAAATGCAATAACAGAGATGGACCAACCTGCTGCACCTCCGCTGCCGTGCTCCTGAACAACTCAATATACCGCTTGCCAAGCAAGTCCTTGTGCTTCTTTAATGCGTTCTGTGCATATTCCTCACAGGCAAACAACACAAATGCATCTCCTGTCGGCCTGCCGTCAGGGTAAGTAACAAACAAAATCCCATCTTTGCCTCCAGTTACAGGGCAATGTTGGCCGAAGAATGTCAGCACTTCCTCGGCAGTGGCAGTGAATGGCAGCCCCCTCATGCGTACAATCACCTGGTTCTCTTTGGACAAAAACTGAGCAACTTCATTGGATGTACCTAGATAAAGTGGAGATTTTTATTAAAATTTATTATTAGCTACAGTTTCCTGTGTCTTCACTCACTGAGCACACAAAAAGTTGTCATATACTGAACAACAGACGTCAAGGACAATTGATATCAATAGACGGCCGCCATGCTATATCCTTCCTTCAGGGTAGATTCACATCTGTATATTCTGCTACAGATTTTCCACAAAGGATTTTGTTACCCATTGAAGTCAATGGGCAGCAAAATCCACAGCAGAAAATCTGCAACAAACTATGCATGTGCGAACATACCCTCACGATACAAACTTCTGGTGTGTACAGGAGGGAAGTGCACTGCAGATCTTACACTGGCAACAGCTGGTAAATGTGGATCACTGCAGGAAGGCCCACCATGGTCAGCCTATGGTATAGTGACCCACAATAGGTCATCATACCCTCTTGCTATGCATATCGGCAATGCCTGGATAGGGTGTAAATGGCCCTCAATGCGCATAGCCAGGTTATGGGTAGTGAAAAATTAAGTACCGTATATACTCTAGTATAAGCAGAGTTTTTCAGCACGATTTTTCGTGCTGAAAATGCCCCCCTCGGCTTATACTCGAGTGAACTCTCCACCTGTCAATCCCTTCTCAGTGGTCTTCAACCTGCGGACCTCCAGATGTTGCAAAACTACAACTCCAAGCATGCCCGGACACCCATCGGCTGTCCGGGTATGCTGGGAGTAGTAGCTTTGAAACATCCGGAGGTCCGCAGGTTGAAGACCACTGCGGCCTTAGTCATCTACTCCCTTTAGTTTTCTACTCGCCTCCCCTCTGTGGGAAGGTAGAGTGAGCTGGTCCGGGCCATCTATGCTGCAGGGACCGTCCGGTGGGGAGGGTTAGTCGTTCCGGGCTGTCCATCTTCAACGGAAGGCCCTCTTCTCCGCTCCGTGCCTGCCCTGGACTAGTGACGTTGCCTTGACGACGCACAGGGATGTTCATGCGCAGCGACGTCACGGACGTCTGCTGCGCACGGACGTCCCTGTGAGTAGTCATCAAGGCAACATCACTAGTCCAGGGCCGGCCGGGAGCGGAGGGCCACCCGGTGAAGATGAACAGCCAGGAACGACTTACCCTCCCCACCGGACAGTCCCTGCAGCATAGATGGCCTGGACCAGCTCACTCTACCTTCCCACCGAGGGGAGGAGAGTAGGAAACTAAAGTGGGGGTCTGGATGATGACGATGGCTGCAGTGGTCTTCAACCTGCAGACCTCCAGATGTTTTAAAGCTACAACTCCCAGCATGCTGGGAGTCGTAGTTTTGCAACATCTGGAGGTACGCAAGTTGAAGACCACTTATGAAGGGATTGACAGGCGGTGATGATGAAGGGGGGGGGGGAGGGATGATGACAGGGTGATGATGACAGGGGTGTTAATGACAGGGGTCTGGATGATGACAGGGAGGGGGGGGGGATGATGTATTTCCCACCCTAGGCTTATAGTCGAGTCAATAACTTTTCCTGGGTTTTTGGGGTGAAATTAGGGGCCTCGGCTTATATTCGGGTCTGCTTATACTCGAGTATATACGGTACCTCAAATATTTGTGTTTTTTTTTTTTAAAACAAAAGTAAATACTTACCTCCAGCTATTTTCAGGAAATCTTGTCCAGTTGCTTTGTACACCTAAAGAGATATTGGAAGAAATTTGTAAATTTGAGTTTATTTTCCCAGAGAAGAGAAGAAAAATAAATAAAAAATATCCAGAAGCTTACCTCAATGTATCTGTTGCCCATGTGATGCTTATGTCTCTGCAGCGCCAAATCTCTGTGCTCCTCACTGATAAATCTGACTAAAGCTTCACCGTTTCGCCTTCCCTGGGCATTGAGACAGAGGGCAGCTCCACCCCTATACGTGCATTACACAAAAAAATTATACATAGGACACATACTGGCGACAAGGACCCCTCCGAACCGTGCACCTATGTCAACCCATAACAGAAGTGGACGAGAATGTGGAACAATGAGCTGGATTTGAAGACCACCGTTCACATCGTCATTAGGGGAAATAGGCAACCCTCTAAAATCAAGATCCAACCAGCAAAAATAGGTTCACAGCAAACTTAAAAACATAAGTTATTCCACCATGCAGAGATCAAATAGCTCATAGTACTGTAAACAAAATTACACCAAAAGGAACAAGAACAGGATTAAAAACCATACTAAACACAGCGACCAGAAAAAGTGGAAGGGGAGGGGGGGTGAAAAAACGCACACACGCCACTGAAAAACCAGGAAGGCATCTTGTTTAGCGAAGACCATAACCTGCCCTGTAACCTGCACTAATCTTACCTTATGTAATGCAGGGTGTATACAAACCACCCCCTTAAGATATGGGATTTTCCCAACTGGGAAAAACAAAAACACAAAATAACTAAATCGCATACACACAGCATAAAATACAAGGGAATTTAGGACAGAAGTAATGAGGAGAGGATAAGTGGGTAAAAACACTCACTTTGCAATATTTAAGCCCTTGAAGAAACGGGCAATGTCTTGGTCAGATGACTGCCATGGTAAGCCTCTGGCTCGGATTATGGTATTATCATCGATTATCTCCAGTTTGCTGCTGCAAAAAGTAAATGCATTTAAAGTAAATTTAAAGTTTAAAAAAAAAAAAGTGTTAAGTTCTTAAATCTGATTAGTTTCTATGTGCAACAAGGTCAGTTTTTAGGTTTTTAAAATCTGCCTAAAGCAAAAAACGCAGGACAATTGTGGCAGCGAGGTCGATCATGATAGTAAAATAGTCATATTACTCTCCCATGTGAAAGACCTGACTGAAATACTATGTGTGAGCCGAGTCGGTGTTAATATTTTGGTTAATGAGTGAGATTTATGGAAACCTGTGTAGAGACATTGTGGGAGATTTATCAAAACCTGTGCAGAGGAAGAGTGGTGCAGTTGCCCATAGCAACCAATCAGATTGCTTCTTTCATTTTCCACAGGCCTCTAAAGAGGCCTGTGGAAAATGAAAGAAGCAATCTGATTGGTTGCTATGGGCAACTGGACCACTCTTCCTCTGCACAGGTTTTGATAAATCTCCCCAATTGACCATAGCAACCAATCGGATAACTTATTTTCCAGAGACCTTATTAAAAATCAAAGCGATCTGATTGGTTGCTATGGACAACTTGTCAATTGTTCCGCTGCACAGGTTTTCATAAGTCTCCCTCAAGGCTTTTAGCCAAAACCAGGAGTTAGTGCAAATATTTTCATTATATAGTTTCTCTGTGTTCATTTTACTCCTGGTTTTGGCCAAAAATACTGACCAAAATACTATGTGTGAACACAACCTTACTTTGCATGGAAATAAACTTAAATATTTTGGTTATGCTTACACATAGTTTCCATTTTATTGACAACAGTTACATTTTATGGTGCATAAAACTAGGCCAAAAACCAGCTGGATTCATTCGGAAACCGTCTGTTTTGTCCAACACCTATTAAATTTTATGGCCATAAATATGACATGCTAGGGCCGTAATTATGGTCATATTTAAGGACCTCTACTGGGCCACTTTTTTTGCCATAAATAAACCTATACATGCCAAATGCTTCAGACTTTTTGAGCTGTAAAATTGCAGCTCAAAAAAACTAAAAATGTGTGAACATAGCCTTCATGTATTAAAACAGAATAATCTGGAACAATACATACTGCAGCTACTACTACTAAATAGCTCTAAAATAGTACTAATACTACTATTTTTATTATTATGATTCATCGTTATAACAATACTATTATGAGTGGGACTTACCAAGTACCAGACTCAAATTTGTAGTTTACTCTTTCGGGGTCTGAAAATTTGTAATCTAAAAAATTAAAAACATAAAATTAGTCGTCCCAGAAGTTACAATATTGGCCAAAATTTTTTTGTAGAATTTCATTTAGATTTATTATAGCATTATAAATGATCAGGTTTATAGGCCAGACAACCCCTTTTCATACAATACCAACTTTTAAATATCCTATTTGAAATTTCGTACATACAAGAACCTATTCACCTGCATTTTACCGTCAGCGAGCAGATTTTTTCTGACAAATTTGGAAACGAAATTCCAGTAGAAAATTCCGTAGTGTGAACCCGGCCTAAGAGTAGCTTTTTAAAAATCAACAAAGTAAGAGTATGTTCACACTACGGAAACTTTGCACGTGGCATTCCAATCAGGAATTTCGCTCAGAAATGTTATCTAGTGGCTGCCTGTACCATCACCATTGACGGCAATGCAGTCCTCGCATACTTCGGCCGATAGAATGAGCATATTCATTCTTTTGAAGGATCAATTTTAGCATTGGAATTTGCCACCTCTGAAATGCCGCAGTGTGAATGGGTCAGCGGAAGGCACATTCACACCAATGTTAAGGTTTACACAGCGTAATTCCCAAGCACAATTCCACATGCGGAAATTTAGTAGTGTGAACATACGGTACCATAGAAATCTGAAGTAAAAAAAAATAAAAAAAAGTCTCTTTTGTAACACAAGAACAATCCAAGTCCAGCTATGTCAGATAGTGAAATGCACCTTCTGCCATTCAGGCTAGAAACAAGAGTTTTTTTGTTTGCAAGTTGGGGTGGGTGAACTTGCCCCTTATTGTCAAATATTTCTGCTACTGCTCCATACAACTGAATACGGTTTGTAAGGCTAGAGTTACATATATCCGACTCCGGCAAAACTTGCCACAACTGAAGCCAGAAGTGCATCAGTTATGAGTTGTGTAGCATCTGGAGTCCAATCACCTGGAGTCCAGACAGACACCAGATGATTGTGAATGGTCCCATTTGAAAGGGATCAGTTCTGCTATGAGTTTCCCTCCATTGCACGCTGGAGGGAAACTCCACGAGACAACAGATTTATGTAAAGGAAGCCTAAGAATCAATGCATATGAGAAGAACAGATTAAGGCCATGTTCAGACAACTTAAAGGAGATCTCCAGTATTGAAAAACTTACCCCCTATTCTAAGGATAGGGGATAAGTTTCAGATCTCCCATACAGGGCCCCAGCAGACTGCCATAGCCCTGTATTGAAGGGGCGTGCCTGCCGCTGCTCCGTGCAGTGGTCGACACGCGCTGGCCGGAGAGCCGGGGGCCCCATACAGGAGATCGCGGGTTCCCAGCGGTCGGACCCCCCCACGATCTGAAACTTCGGATAGGGGATGAGCTTTTCAATACTTGACTACTCCTTTTAAAAAAAACAAAAAAAAAAACAGAAAACACGGGTGGCCATTTCACACATTTGCCCGCTCCGATGGGCACTAGGACTGCTCAGAAATGTGCAGTTTTGTGGACGTCAATGCATCGCCAAGCGAAATCTGCAAAAAGAATAGAAAAGTCTATTTTTGCGGATTCCAGAATGGGGATTTCCACCGTGGTCACAGTTCTGCAGAATCCCATTGAAATCAATGGGACTCTGATGCAGAGGAATGTCCGTGCAGAATATTCCTGCAGAATTCCGCATGGACATTCCGCCGTGTGAACACAGCCTAGCAGGTGCACACATTTCTACAATGAATCTGAGGTATCTGATCACGGGCCAAGATATTCACATCTCTGAAAATGACAAATATGAAGGTAATGTAGATAGCTACTTACTATAGGGTTTCGAAATCATTGTCAAAATAACGACTCCCATAGTGTCCACCTCTGATGCGCCATGAGACAAGTGCATGTCCTCTTTTTCAAGACCCAAGCCTGAAGATACTGGTTAAGGAGAATTAGGCAGCAATTATAGATATAAAACTTTTTTTTTTTTTTGCGATGGGATAAATCAAATGCTCCAGATTTTAAAGGGGTATTCCAGAAATTATTATTATTATTATTTTTTTTTTAAATATATTAACTGGCTCCCGAATGTTAAAAAGATTTGTAAATTACTTCTATTAAAAAGATCTTAATCCTTCAACAATTATCAGCTGCTGAAGTTGAGTTGTTCTTTTCTGTCTGGCAACAGTGCTCTCTGCTGACATCTCTGCTTGTCTCGGGAACTGCACAGAGTAGAAGAGGTTTGCTATGGGGATTTGCTTCTACTCTGGAGAGTTCCAGAGACACGTGTCATCAGAGAGCAATTAGACAGAAGAGAACAACTCAACTTCAGCAGCTCATAAGTACTGAAAGGATTAAGATTTTTTTCATTGAAGTAATTTGCAAATCTGTTTAACTTTCTGGAGCCAGTTGAGAGAGATAATATATTATATATTTATAGATATATAGATATATTTATAGATATATAGATATATAGATATATTTATAGATATATAGATATAAAAAAATAAAAAAAATAATGTTTTTTCCTGGATAACCCCTTTAAAATTTTTGGACACTAGATTAGCGTTTCCCAACCAGGGTGCCCCCTGCTGTTGCAAAACTACAACTCCCAGCATGCCCGGACAGCCAACGGCTGTCCGGGCATGCTAGGAGTTGTAGTTTTGCAACAGCTGGAGGCACCCGGGTTGGTAAACACTAATCTAGATGAGTAAGGACTGCAAGACAACAGATTGAAGTATTCCCCAGCTATGCCAAACAGATTATAGATATCATTTGGCGCATATAGGTATCTTGCTGCATCAGTGGTTTTTGCACAGAACTTCAAGTAAATCAGGTCTATAATCTTAATTTAGACACAGATGACAAACTCATCTCTGCTACATCAACGACTAAAAATCACAACGCAATGTATAAAACAGTAATTAGAATGTGTAACCTGCCAGGAATGTAAATTGATTTATTTATTTTTATTAATTTTACAGCATTTATGTTATACTTTTAAATTCCATTCGCTCGTCTCAGGATAGGCAAGATTAAGATCCGGAGGGGGTGCAGCACCCAAGACGTGTTCTACCCAGACATGTTCTCTGCATAACTCATTAGCATGTACAGAGATCCAGCCCTTCCTATTATTGCCGAGTATCTTGTCGCTGCTTGTACAAGGCAAACACATCAATTGCCTTTTTTTCAGGACATTTGTTGTGCAATGATGCAGACAAACAAGTTTTTTCTTTTTTCCTTCAGAATCATCAGGCACCAAGAGCTAGATGTTAATCTTGGCTTTAAGAATAAAGACCGGGAGCGCCTTGACATACAACAGTCACTAATACCGTGCCCTTTAGGAGGAGCGTAAATCTTAAGAGCATTGTTTAAAGTAAGCATCACCCATTTAGGGTGCAAACCTTCAACGGGTAAGAAACAGCAGCAGCAGAAAATACGCAGCAAAATACACTGCAAATGCTGCATGTTTAACCCTACCCCTAAGTCTGTGCTCAAACCTCAGAATTTCCGTGCGGTTTTCTGCTTGGAATTCTTTCTGCACGAAAATTCTGCTGCAGCAGAGCCCCATTGAATTCAATGGAATTCTGCTGCACATGGCAGAATTTACGCACAAGATGTTTCCGTGAATTCCGTGTTTGCAGAAAGAATGAAAGTGTTCATTCTTTCTGCGGACTCCGCATGGAATGCATAGCACTCAATGAGACGGCGCAGGCAGTCTCCGGAATGTCCGCACAGAGATTTTCCGTGCAAAAATTCCAACATGGGAACATAGCCTAAGGGTACATCCCTGCGTGTTTCCTGTTGCAAGTTTGAATGGGGGCAAGCAGCGGAAATTTGGATGCGGAAAATCACACACACCAGATCTGCTGCAGATTTTTAGGGTGACTTCAATGGGTAGCAAGATCTGTGACAGCAAATCTGCACCAGAAAATCTGCATGTGTGAACTGACCCTTGTTGCAAAAACCCCAGTTGCAGCTGTGGCTTTTACAAGACGATCCTTATGTATTTTTAACTGCATTGTAAAATCTGCAGTTGCAAGTTTTACAACAACTGCGGATCCTCCGCAAGTTCAAATCTGCAGCAGAGTCTGTATGTGTGAACATACCCTTAAAAAAAAAAAAAGTTCCCTACTAAGGCATATGGATATATTCACATTAGACAGAAATGATCAGTTTCATTCATCTGTTTTGGTAAGAAGCACACGCATGGATTTTTGCAACAAATCTGCCACTGCCAGGTGTGAATTTAGCCTAACCAAACCAGTGATCCTAAATTTGTAGCATTCCCAGCTATTGCAAAACTACTATCCCCAAAACATTCTAGTCCATAAGCACTTGGTCCTTTTCATCCAATCTCAGAACCATATGGCTGTATAACATATTACCTAGTACAATCAGAATCTTTAGGGCAAGCAAAGACCTAAAAGTATTTAAAAAAAAAAATTGTCAGGGCAGATTTGTGTGTCTAAATTTTTCCAGGTTGAGATAAGTAGATAATATAAAAACCCTGTACTCGGCAGCCCTGACCCCCCTGCTGCTGTTACAGCGGTGCCTGATCCCTGTGCTCCGTACTTTCTGATCTTTGTCTAAACACAAGGAAGTGGCCACTCAGACCATCACAAGTTTTAGTCCCCCAACAATCCATTTAAGAGTATTTAATATTCAAGAAGTATCAGGTCATCACATAATATCTTAGGACTGTCGGCCCTAAACAAAAACCCTTATTTCATTGCCTCCTCAGAGGAGGAGCTCTAATACTCTGGCCCTGAATCTTGAGGGGGCACAACGCTTTCTCTGCTGCACAGAACACCACCACCAATATTATAAATGCACATGGCGGGCGGGGGTCCAAGTTACAAAATGTGCACTGAGATCACGCCTGTGCACTCACTCCAAGTCAATGGGCCCATTCACACGGCACAATATTTCCGGGTGGACAATCTCTGCGCAGCAGATTCACTAGGACCACTTGGAAATGCTCAGTCCACAGAACGCAGTGCATATATGTGAGAGGATACTGCTGAAACATGTCTGGAATTTTAATTTCCGTGGCAGAATTTAATTTTCTGCTGTGAAAACTTCTGTCTGCTGCACCGGAATTTCAGAGCTGAATTTTTGCGTTGGATCTCGCTCAGAAATTCCACCACATGAATGGACCCTATTACTCCAAGTGACATATCTGACCTGCATAGTTTGCCATGCTATCAGACATTCAGGATAATTAGCAAGACAACAATTAGATACTGCATGTGTTTTTGCTGTGTCATACCACAAATTACAGAAATCTCTGTTAAAATAACATGTTTTACCATGTTTTGCACAATAGTGGTAAAAAGTGTCAATTTGACAGTAAATTTTGACTATTTGCAGTAAAAACATGTATTATAAGTAGTTGCAGTACTGCTAATTAGCTGCAAGGTATGAAGAAAGCCTTCTAGTTATTTTTCTCAATATAAATTTGTGGTGACCCAGTACAGGAGATGTTACCCCGTACACTTGCTGTCCTGTCAGGCAGCCTCCTTCAGTGTCTCCTGGGCTCCGTTGTACTTGTTTCCCTCCTGTACATATGTTCTGCAGTGTATTGTATTATAAAATGTGTTGTATCTTTAAGGGTTATGTCATATGATTGTTACCCAGGAGGTACCAGTGACCAGGTGATCCCAAGTGTGACCTATTGGCTCCCTGCTAGTCTCCCCCATATAAGCCCTGGGTGGAGCTTCTCTCTCTTTGAGCTCTGCTCTTCTGCTAAGCTGAGGTCCAGTGCAGTCTTGTCTAGTGTGTGTGTCCAGAGTGTTGGAGGCCTCAAAGTCCAGTCCTGCAGCCACCATCAATTCAAGTAAGATAAAGTCACAGCTTTATGAGTCAAGTCAAGTCAGTCCCTGTCATCTGTCAAGTCAGCGTGGTCTGTATTCAATTGTCCAGTCCTACTACAAGTCCCAGGAAGCCCTTAAGGTCTCTGAGTCACTGGTCACCTCAGTGGGCCCTGGCTAAACTATATAGACTTTACCCATCTGTCTACCCTCAACTAAAGATACCGTTGTCTGTAACTTGGCGTCGGAATCCTTATTGCCCCCATGCCTAGCCCAGGATCCAGCGGTATACCTTTGGGTGGTTATAGGCTAAACCCCACCCAGGCATCACGAATACAAGGGGTTAATGCCATCTGCCCCTAGGGTAACAACATCTGCCCTCATCACACCCTGCTACCACATATTTATATATATATTGTCTATAACAATGTTTATTACACCTCCAGAGCCACAGAACCTGATGAAAGCTGTACTGCCGCTTCTGTAATCTTCTATAGTGTCTCAGAACGAAGCCTTAAAAGAGGACACCAAAGGACAAAGTAATTATCACATCTGCTGACTCCGTGAATAAATCGGGTGGATCACAGGGATCCAATTACGCTTTTAAACAACATTTTTCTCTTCAGGGAAAGGCGGTATCAAACTAGGCGGAGTGACTCACGGGAACAGCCAAGAAAACTCCACTCACCCCGCCACAAGGCATCATAAACAAACCAAACTGGCTCAGCAGGCTTGACATTCATAGGACCTGTCATGTTGCTGGCTACGCTGTCCCTACCCAAATGTCTCATTATTAAACCATTTGACAAATTGAGAACAACTGTGGAGGTGCAAGACAGTGATCGGCCTCATCATGTAGAACACCGGACTGCAGGTCCTTTATTTCATCATAAGGGTTAAGGGCATTGATCCGCAGCACTCAGAATGGATTACCAGTCAAGGCTGAAGTAAATGTGGCATGGATACATATTAACACACTTCCCAACACAGGAAGCGACCGCAGCTCTGAGACCCAGACCGATCACAACTTTACATGTCCCCCATTAAAGTGTCATGTTAAACTTTTTATAGGTTTTTGTCATCAGTTCCTTGACCTGTATACAAACATCCCTGACCTGTGTATTCAAAGTGAGTTAATCTTCTGGATTTTTCAATATATTCATTTAAATGTACTTTTTCTACCGATTCTACCTGCCTGATACAGAAGCCAGTTCTTCTTTCTAATCTGTTTCCATTTTCTGCTTGAATTTTTTCTATTTTCAGTACAATGTCATTGGGGCAGCCATCTTTCCAGAGATGTTTAAAAGCATTTAGGAGATCTGCTTTACAGCAAGCCCCATGGACATAATGAACATCTCCCAATGCTATTATGTGTATGGGGCAGACTTTTAAGCACAGTCTGTAACATGTGCAGAGGTCATTCAATGGGGAGTGGGGAGGCTGAACTCCTATTGTCTTCTCTATCTACTGGTCTCAACTTTCACTGTAATGCTGTACAGATCACTTTCTGGCAGCCTCCTCTTATTACAGAGAACAGGAAGTCTTAGCTCAGTTTAAGGCCTAGTGGTCAGATTGAGAACTGCAAAATATCAGGATTAAATTTTAAAACATGTCTGATCGTGGGAGTCCTGCCGCTGGGGACCCCCGCAATCTCTCATGCTGCACCCACCTGTGTGAGCTACATGCAGCGCTGGAGGCTCCGAGTCTGAAGCCTCACGACTACAGGGACTACAGAATCGTGATGTCATGACTCCGCCCCGTGTGACATCACGCCCCACCACTCAATGCAAGTTATGGGAGGGGGCATGACGGCAGTCATGCCCCCTCCCATAGACTTGCATTGAGGGGGCGGGGAGTGACATCACACGGGGGCAGAGTAACTTTCATGGGGACATGTAAAAAGTTGACCCCCCCCCAGCGACAGGACCCCCATGATCAGACATCTTATCCCCTATCCTTTAGGATAGGGGATAAGATGTCTTAGGGCCGGAGTACCCCTTTAAATAAATTTTCTTCTCACACATTTACTTTAATTCCCTTAGTAATAGGAGGGGTGGGCATCCTTTATGTACCCAGACTGAACACAACATATCTGCATACGATTACCTTTAACTAAAACTTCCCTCCAGTCAGTTAATTTGTCATGTACAACAAATAAAATTAACAAATATTAGAGGATAAGCTTTCCAACTTCCCTAACATACTGTACATAACGCATATCCAAACGGGACCTATTCTTACTTCCGATGCAACAAAATAACATAACATGTATTTGATACAATGTTGGTTGCAAATGGCTTTATTGTTCCAATACAAATCAACCAATCAATATGAAAGCAGTAGCGACTATTCTGCAAATAAGGCCATGAATGGACGTGTATGTAATGCATAGCCGTCTGAGACTGCGCATTCCTGTACGACCCTAGCGCCCACAGTTTGCGGAATGCCCACACGGAGATTTTCCGCATGGACATTCTGATGTGTAGACATAGCCTAATACTGCTAGGCAACCAATAAAAAAATAAAATTTAAAAAATTAAAAAAAAAAACACGACTAAATGGAAACTTAAAAGGGGCACTCCACTGGAATTTGTTTTAAATCAACTGGTACCAGAAAGTTAAACTGATTTGTAAATTACTGCTATTAAAGACATCTTAATCCTTCCAGTACTTAGCTGCTGTATGCTCCACAGGAAGTTCTTTTCTTTTTGAATTTCCTTTCTGTCTGACCACAGTGCTCTCTGCTGACAACACTGTCCATGTCAAGACCTGTCCAGAGTAGGAACAATTCCCCATAGCAAACCTCTCCAGCTCCGGACAGTTCCTAAAATTGACAGAGGTGTCAGCAGAGCGCACTGTGGTCAGACAAAGGAAATTCAAAAAGAAAATAACTTCCTGTGGAGCATACAGCAGCTGATAAGTACTGGAAGGATTAAGATTTTTAAATAGAAATAATTTACAAATCTTTAACTTTCTGGCACCAGTTGATTTAAAAAAAAAGTTTTCCAGTGGAGTACCAATTTAAGGCAGTGTTTGCCAACCAGTGTGCCTCCAGCTGTTGCAAAACTACAATTCGCCACATGCCTGGGAGTTGTAGTTTTGCAACAGCTAGAGGCACACTGGTTGATAAACACTGCTTTAAGGACAGACTTCTTAAAAGCAGTAATCTTTGCTCTTAGTTTAAACACAAGCCGAACAATAGATGGAAACGCAAACTGGAAAACAACTTGATCAAGCTGTAAGCAGGAATGACAAACGTGGAAAAACTAGATTTACTCGGAGATGAAATATAAGAAACCGGCATAGAGACTGCAGCACTTTTTTTTTCCTTCCTCATGCAAACCACCCAGAACATTTCTCAGCAGAACACTCACTGTGCAAACAAAGAACCAACACATCCAGGATGTGTGAACTTAAAGCAAATTAAACAGAAAAGGAACCATGAGCAATAAACTTCAAACTATGCGCAAAAGAACAATTCATTCACAAAAATATCCTACAGTGATGACTGTTGGCTTGAAACAAATAAAAAAGGTCGAGAAAGTATAGTAAAAAAAAAAAAAAAAAAAAAAATAATTAAAATAATTAAAATTTAAAAATTTAAAAAATAATACAAATAATTAAAAAAAAGGTATAATAATTAAAATAATAAAAATAATTATTAATAAAAAAAAAAATATATATATATATATATATATATATATATATATATATATATATATATATATATATATATATATATATATATATGAGAAAAAATTTTTGTAGCATAAAATTTCTGCCATGTATAAATATAAATGCTTGAAGGGGGACACAATAAAAATTGACATATTAAGCCACATATATCAAGACCATAGCACTGGAACGGGAACATTTGACCCACCATTGGTTGTCTGTACTCATCTTTAAAAAAGTAGAACAGTAATTAACCAGACAGATGCATAAATGACTCTGTCGGAGTAAAAAAAAATGTATCATGATATGTTGTACATCTTGGCAAAACCTTTCTGATATACACGTATCTCCTTTTTTCTAGATATCATGGCTAAAAAACAAAAAAAAAAAAAAAAAAGCAAAAAAAACAAACAAACAAACACTAGGGGTCCCTATACCATCTAGAACATAATCCTGTCCAGCTGCAGCACAGCCATGTACTAAGTCCAGAAAGTGAGGGCAGGACTAGCACTTCTCTGTGTTCACTCCTGTCCCATCAGACTCCTGTCTAAAAACAGAGGAGTTGGTTGCAGAGCAGCCTGCATTGACATGATGAAGAGACCCAGCACAGCAGACTCAGGGAGGTAGTGAATGCATAATGAGTGAGGGCGGGCTCAGTGCTTGCCTCGGACACACCCCTGAGCAGTGGATGTCAGAATGAGTGAGCAGCAGAACAGAGGGATGTGTGAACCAAATACAGAAGCTAGACAAAAAAAAAATATATATGTAAGGCATCTGCATGACCTAGTGATTCCTCCCGACCATGGGGACGGAAGATCGTGACTCCACCCCCGTGTGACACCACACCCTGCCCCCTAAATGCAAGACTATGGGAGGGGGCGTGACAGCCGTCATGCCCCCTCCCATAGACTTGCATTGAGGGGACGGGGCGTGACATAACACGGGGGTGGAGTCATGATGTTCCGATCTTCCGTCCCCGTGGTCGTGAGGAATTAGCCTGAGAGCCTCCAGCGTTTCCGGTAGCAGTTATAGGTGGGGGTGCTGCTTGCTATATTGCGGGGGTCCCCAGCGACGGGACCCGGGCGGTCTGACATCTTATCCCCTATCCTTTGGATAGGGGATAAGATGTCTAGGGGCGGAGTACCCTTTTAAAGCTTTGCATCACTAGGATCCAAAATTGCCAAAATGCTATTGCCCCTACTGTACCAAGCACCTGATCTGTATTCTAATACACCACGTTAAGGCTGGTTGCATATTACATTTGGAAGAGCTGTTCTTGTTTAGGTCTTTTCTAAGAAAGAAGACTGAATAACAAAGGAGAAAGTCGTAATCTTAAAAAGTCATATGGAAGAGCAGATGACAGGGCTGGCCAATCAGAAAGATTCATTTTATAATTCTTAAAATGCAGTTTTATAACTTCCAACTAAACTCCAGAAGGTACTACTGCCACACGTAATGTAAACACCAATGTAAACACCAATGTAAACACCTTGTTGTAACTACTAATATAATCAATGACTACACCGCCATCATATATAAAATATCAGTACGTGAAAGACCTGATTTTCTATACAGAGGCGTGAAAGCCCGATCAGGCTCCAGGGTAAACATTCTGCAGTGACGAGCTCTGCCAAGAGATAATGCACTAAAGGCATGGCAAATATGATCACAAGGTGTGGAGTTTTCTTGCAAGTTCAGAAAATCGCCTTCAATTTATTTTAATTTTTTTACCAGAAGCTTAAAGTTCCTTCTTCCATGGGATGACACAGCTAACTAGTCCTCAACTAGAGATGGGCGAAATTAAAAAATTCGATAGGGGATTTGCAGAATTTTCCCAAAAAAGCTATAATCCGAATATATTTGTGGCGAATAGCCATTAAAAACAGCTATTTCTGGCCTAAAGAGAGCCTCAATAGGGGTGTAGAACACTTTGCCTTGCCGTAACACGCATAGGGAGTGTACTGTGTTAGTGAAATAATACTGTTATTCAGTATGACTTGCAGATTAGAGGGGTCGCTATTAGAATCACTGCCGCAGAGCAGCACAATGACAGAGCCTGGAGGTGGCAGCAAGGTCGGGAGACCATATGGCGTCACAATTGGAGATTAAAGAGATTTTTTTTTTCCCCCTACAGTAATACAACTATAAAAAAAAAATAAAAAAAAAAAGTACACTCTCTCTCTCTCTGAACTCTCCCTGCCTGCACTATGGTTGCTTGCAGTCTTTAAATGGGGAGTGCTTTCTGTGTCAATTGGCAGACTATGAAATTACTTCTAAACTCTCCCTGCATGCCTGCAGTGATGCAGGCTTGAGGTGAGTGGATTTCCCTTGTGCTGTTCTGTATCGTCAGTAACGCTGATTAGTGACCACATAGTGTCTGCTCTCTCTCTCTAGCCAGAACAAATGCGGGCTTTAGGTGAATGGATTCGGCACTGTAAAGATCTGTATTGTCATTAACAGTGATTCGAATATATAGGGCTGTGACATCACAGGGCTGGCTGCTGATAGGCTGCAAACCGCCATGTGATTCAGGGTGTTCCTGCCTACCTGCCTTCTCAGACTTCCTTGCCCCATGTCCTCACACATGTAGCTGCCATTTTAGCCTCTCGGCCCCCACAAAATGTAGTGAATGAAACGATTCGTTACCACGAAGCGCAAGGAAATTCAGATTCCTGAAATTCGGAATGAATTAGACTCCGCTTCGTCCATCTCTATTCTCAACATTCAGGTTTCTCTCCTTACATATACACATGTTTATTTTATTAGATAATGCGAGAAAAGACTCAGCTATACTCTACGGCACCAACACAAAGTACCAACATGATCTAAACCAACCTTCTTTCTTCCTCCTCCCCCCCCCCAAAAAAACATTTCTATTGGGAGGCCTCCATACACATTAGATTGTTGGCAGAGCAGACATTATCTGAATGTGTATTGGCAAAATGAGAATTTTTTCTAAATTCCTAGGCATTAACAAGGCAGTCAACATTAGACATGCATTGGCTTCTAAACAGACATGCATTAATATAAAGGGGTACTCCAGTGGAAAGCTGTCTGAGACTGCGCCTTCCTGTACGGCCCTAGCGGAATGCCCGCACAGAGATTTTCCGCATGGACATTCTGATGTGTGAACATAGCCTAACACTTCTAGGAAAGTCTGAGAGGCCATCGTATGTTGAAATGATCGTAGGTCGGGGGGGGGGGGGGGGGGGGTCACTGTATGCCTGTGTTTTATTTGTATATGCCAATATTTATGCCAATATCGGCACTTCCAGACTGGAAACTTATCCCTCCCTTCTTTTAGGTGGAAGATATAATTGCGCATGCACACTATGCAAATTTCATTACGAACTTTTGCATGAAAAAAAAAAAAAAAACACGAACATGCGAATTTCGCGAACATAGGATGAATATTCGTCCATATATTCGCAAAATGTCACATTCGAATATGGCCCCTGCCGCTCATCACTAGCATCTAGTCCGTATGCGAGGACCATAGGGTCAGAGATATATATAAGGGTATGTTAACGCTACATAATTGTCATGCATAGAATTGCGCTCACAGGAATTCCGCCGTATAAACCTTAGCATTGGTATGAATGGGTCTTCTGCCAACCCATTCACACTGCGGAAAATTCCGTCGATAAAACTGCCCCCCCCCCCTAAAGAATGAACATTTCCATTCTTTTGGCGGAATTACGCACGGACTGCATTGCTGTGAATGCAGATGACACAGGTTTGCATGGTCCTAGCACCATAGGGTTTCATTGGCGGCCACTTAGAATCTCAAAGCGGAATTTCTAGTTGGAATATTTGTAATAAACTTTGAAAGCCATTAACAGCTTAAAGAGTTTGAAGTAAAGGAACATTTCGTGAAGGCTTCATAGAGTCTATCCTTCAGAGAAGGCTATGAAGAAACTTTCCTGGTAGCTGCAGGTCTCAAAATGACCGGTATGTGGAAAAAACAGGACAGCACTTTCCCTTCTTTAGGCAATAGCCTTTTAATAGCGACAAGACGTCAAAGGAGAAAATATCACAGATGACAATGCAAAACTGAACTTTAGTCATTTATGGTACCTAGTTGGTATATATCAAGGACATACATAGCACAGAGCAGTGTTTCTCTATCTATTACTCTCTAGCAGTTCCAAAACTACAACTTCCAGCATGCCCGGACAGCCGAAGGCTGTCCGGGCATGCTGGGAGTTGTAGTTTTGCCACAGCTGGAGACATGCTGTTTAGAAAAGACAGTCACAGCACTCACCCTATATATTGGAGTTGTGATAGAGAACAGCCTATTGGGGGGTGTACAGCCATGGCATTGTAGTTTTGCAGCAGCTGGAGAGCCATAGATTGAGAAAAGTCATAGAGGCTGCACTGGGAGCAGTGGTTGGTCTTTGCAACTAGAAGGCAAGAACCGAAGCAGGGACCCCCTCGCCAAATGTAAGGAAAGGTTCTGGGATGAAGGGCAAAACCATAATGAAGGACACATCTAAAACATTTTCTGTGGACCCCCCTCTTTTTGAACAATGCTAGCAGAAAACGTAACTGCAATGCAAGCTAATGTAAATAAATATATATATATATATATATATATATATATATATATATATATATATATATATATTTTTTTTTTTTTTTTTTTTTTTTTTTATATATGTGTGGTGAGGGCAGAAGGCATTAACCCATTGTATTTATGACACCAGAGCGTGGTTAACCTCTGCACCACCCGAGGTATGGCCGCTGAATCCTGGGCCACCGCACAAATCATCTGGTCACATGACTTGGTAACAACACTTAAAGGAGAACTCCGGAATATAAAAATTGTCCCCCGTACTGCCAGCAGTAAAAAAATAAATAAAGATGTACATACCTTCCTCCGCTCCCCCGGGGCCTCCGGTAACCGCCTCCGGTCTCTGCCACGATCCTCTTCCTGGTTGCTGTTGGTCGGAGAGTCTTACTGCGCTCAGCCAATCACCGGCCGCAGTGAAGTCTCGACTTTGCCAGCGATAGGCAGCAGTGTGACGTTTTCGGCCCCCGCAGCAAGGGGCCGGTGTAGTGAAGAATTTTGTGTCCTGAAGCGTTCTCACACTGCCGCTCAGCCTATCGCCAGCCGAGTCGGACTTCGCTGCGGCCGGTGATTGGCTGAGCGCAGTATGACTCGCCGACCACCAGCAACCAGGAAGAGGATCACGGTGGAGACTGGAGCCGGTTACCGGAGGCCCCGGGGGAGCGGAGGAAGGTATGTAAATTTATTTATTTTTTTTTATTTTTTTTTTTTACTGCCGCCAGTACGGGGGACAATTTTTATATTCCGGAGTTCTCCTTTAAAGTCAGAGTCCGCCACACAGGACAGAAAGGTACAGGCGTGCAACGCCTGTACTGGGCAAATATAATATATTATATATATTATATATATTATATATATATAAATATATATATTAATATATATATAATATATATAATATATATATATTATATATATTATATTTATATATAATATATATATTATATATATTATATATATTATATATATATATTATAATATAATATAATATATATATATATATATATATATATACACACACACACACACACACACATATACATACACACATACACATTTTTTTATTTATTACATATACACAAACATACCGTAATCATATAATATATACACACACACACACACACACACACACACACACACATATACATATATATACACACACACATATATACATACATATTATACACACCTATATAAATATTATAAAATATATCGTTATGAATCTATAGCAGAGCAGCTGGGAAGTTCACATGCAGGCGGCTTTTTTTTGGTTTCATAACATCCCCATTGTGAGAGGCCAATTTACATACCTGCGTGCTGCAACCTGGAATCCAGAGGATGGATTTGGCAGGGCGAGCACCGTATTGTATTATGATAATTTCTTGCTGCTCAAAAAACATTCATTACAAGACCACCACCTTTATGTAATTGTCACTAATACAAATCTAATATAATATCATTTGTGTAGCCTCAACCAGAATGAATAATAATTTAGCATATAAAATAGGGGGAAAAAAAGCAAACAAAGAGAAAAAAAACACCTTTGCAGGACAAAGAACACGGATCTAGCACATGACAAGAATCAACAGAGGAGTGTCAGAGTAGAACTCCTGTTACGGGCTGTGGACACAGCGGCACAACTTTCCAGATATTCACTCAATTAGAGATTATAATGCAAACAGAATATTTGATAAAACAATTTGGCTCCGTTTCTACCAAGTCAGAAATAAAGCTATATATTTTTTTTTTGCTGCACATACATAGTGCAAAAAAAAATAAAAAAATAAATAAAAAAAAATGTATAACATTTATTGCCGGGCACTGTCAGATTCAAACCTTTTATATGTTTTACATCTTAGCAAAACATTAATCTTTCTATACATTATAAAAAATGTTTCATCTCCTTCATGGCAAAAAAAATTAAAATAGAAGCACCAGAGGCCCCCATACCACCCAGAACATACTCCTGTCCAGCTGCAGCATCATCTTTGTCCTAGCTGAAGCACAGGCTGGGACAAATTCCAGGAAGTGAGATCAGGACTAACACTCCACTACAGAGCAGCCTGCAGTGATTGAATGAAGAGACCCAGCACAGCACAGCAGGCTCAGGGATGAAGTGCATGGTGAGTGAGGGCAGGCTCAGTGTTGCATCAGACCTGTGATATGACAGGTAAGCTTGAAGCTTGGGGGCCATGGTGTAAAATATGTACCAGGACCCCCTGTGCATACACTGCAATGACTTTACACTGTATAGGATCTATGGACCAGATTGATCAACCCATGTGAGAGAGGAAAAGCTACTCCAGTTTCTCTCGCACAGATTGATAAGTCTCGGCCTATGTTGCTATATACTTTATAGCTCTAAGGCTTTTTCATTATGCAAGGCTTGTTTACGGCTCTCTTCTCTTGTCCTGATGGGACAAACCCTTTAAGCCCAAGGCCCTAGGTGTGGCTGCAGTTTTTGCTACAGCTATAGTAAAGATATGTGTATTTCAATAATACTTATGTTTTCTCGGAGATAAACTGGAGTTTGGAAGCAGTTCCTCTTCTCTGCCGCAAAGGCCATTGCATTACCAATAAAGAAAACCATCATGTACCAAGCTATGGTCTTCATGTGAAAAAGGATACAATGCGCCATTTCTGTGACATCAAGTTCACTTGTTTCACCGGACCCCGGGCAGCATTTCTTGAACTCTTTCCTCAAGTCAAAGAAGGAGTAAAAACATTCAGGAAGAAGGATATTCTGTCGAGAATAAAAAAAACAAAAAACTAAAATTAGGTTTTTCATCTTACACCGGTTTCATTGAGGCATTAGATATGGCAGTGTTTATAAAAAAAAAAAAAAAAAAAAAAGGAGGAGATGTACAGTCAAATTCATACACAGCAGATTTCATTATTTAGAAAACCCTATTTACACCTGAGGAACAGATTTTCAAAATGATCTGTAACCAGCTACTCCATGTAATTGTAACACACGTCAATGGAATGGCTGACCATAGAAATGCCCACTTCAGGATCACTTTTATAATGTGTTAAGTGGGCACAGTTTTAAAATATACTTTTGATGTCAGAGCATGGGAGAAGTGCACCAATCACGTGTTCTCTCCTGGCTCTGGGTCGTGTGACAAGATGGTCACCTAGTGTAAGTCTATGGGACAGTCTTTGTCACGTAGATAAAGTTGAACAGTTGCCGATTGTGCTCAGCCAATCGCCAACTGAGACGGGACACAGTTACTGCCGAGTTTAGTAGTTTTTTTTAAAAGCTGGATAACCCCTTTAAAAGGGGTACTCCGCTGCTCAGCGTTTGGAACAAACTGTTCCGAACGCTGGAGCTGGGAGCTTGTGATGTCATAGCCCCGACCCTCAAGACTTCATGCCCCTTCAATGCAAGTCTATGGGAGGGGGCGTGACAGCCCATAGACTTGCAATGAGGGGGCAGCGTTTGGAACAGTTTGGAACAGTTTGGAACAGTTTGGAACAGTTTGGAACAGTTTGGAACAGTTTGGAACAGTTTGGAACAGTTTGGAACAGTTTGGAACAGTTTGGAACAGTTTGGAACAGTTTGGAACAGTTTGGAACAGTTTGGAACAGTTTGGAACAAACTGTTCCAAACTGTTCCAAACACTGTACAGCGAAGTACCCCTTTAAGCTGGAAACACACACACAAAATAGAATGCTAACAAAAAGAAAAAACTGTATTAGCACTGCCGCACACTAATTACCGCAAGTAGTGTGAACTGCATCCAACACCCGGAGACTTGGCAATGCTGTCCTTATCCCGGTGCTCTATCCCAATGGAGACCAGCTTCCAGTAATCCAAACAAACAGTATACAGGGAGGTACTCGTAGATGCAACAACGTTTTTTATTCAGGTCTAGTCACAGGATTCAACAGAGGCCAAGGGGCCGCTTCTTGCTCATGCACTTAATCGTGATTGAGCACATGAGAGCGAGAAACGGCCCGCTTTCCTCTGTTGTATCCTATGACCAGACCTGAATAAAAAAATACTGTTGCATCTACGAGTGCCTCCCTGTATACTGTTTCTTTGGATTACTCAACACAGAATGCTGTTGGCCAAACCAGTTTGCACAAAACCTATTCCTTCTGACCCCCATACACAATCAGCTCAGTTGAATATTCACGTGTATTCACTATGGAGAGTAAAATATATTACTTCTAGACACTTGGCGATGGCTTTCCTACCTAAAAGGATATGGTATGTTGAAGTCTAACTGTTTGATCCATTCCTCCCCCCCCCCCCCAACATTTGCAGTCAGAGAAGGAATCAGGACACCCCAACATTAGATGGCTGGCCAGTTCTCCCAAAATTGTGAGGTTCGGCTAACATTCATGTAACGTGTATGCGGCTTTAAGACCCACATTTATAAATTACAACCGGTTGGAAACACCACACTCCACCAGCAAATCCCTGTACACACATCGTGTAATAATAAACCGTGTTTGACCAAGTGAACTTGCCTTATATTTACACAAGTGTTAAACACACAGAGCAGGTGATTCTATATAGAGAACTGGATTCACCAGACATGGAGGATCTAATGGAAAGCACAAAGGCCGCAGCAAGAAATCACTTGTTTAATTTTCCAAACCTTAGAGAAAACATACATACAAAATGGCACCAGATTACTGAAATGACACCAGGGGACCTCCTGAATATAACGCCCAATAGAATGGGGCACAGTTATTGAAGTCCCATTCATGAAGAATCCAGCAGGCTCAATGCCTATAGACTGGTACGGATGCCGAATTATGTCTCAGTATATCCTGGAGGTTGTTTGGAGCCATAATGGGCCTTCGCAGATCATATACAAAAGAGATTACATTATGTAGTAGTAATCTCTATTAGGCTGCATTCACACCACGTTTTTGCTATATACAGTTCCCGTTTCAGGTTTTTGATGAAAAACTGATTCCTCAAAACCGGACTAAACTGTATCAAAACGTGTGTACAAATTTCAACCCGTATACAGTTAAACGTACAGTGGTCCCTCAAGTTACAATATTAATTGGTTCTGGGACGACCATTGTATGTTGAAACCATTGTATATTGAGACCATAACTCTATGGAAACCTGGTAATTGGTTCTAAAGGCACCAAAAGGTCATCCAAAAATAGGAAAAAGTGAGAATTAAAGAAAAATAAGTAGATAACTAATAAAGATATAGCAAGTCCTTACATATAAAAGTAAGAAAGATCTGCTGGGAGCTGTAAATCACTGTCTATGTCAGTGTTTCCCAAGCAGGGAGACTCCAGCTGTTGCAAAACTACAACTCCCAGCATGCTCGGACAGCCAAAGGCTGTCCGGGCATGCTGGGAGTTGTAGTTTTGCAAAAGCTATGGGCACCCTGCTTGGGAAGCACTGGTCTATGTAGAGGACAGGAGCTTCTTTGGGGTCCTGTACAGTGCACGCAATGTCCTTAAAAAAAAAAAAAAAGTAACATGGAGCCGCCCTCACCTGGTGTCCAAAGGAGCAGCTAACCCTGGTCCAAAGAGTAGTACAGAACATGTAGTACCTCCCTGTACTGTAGGGGGCACTATCAGACACCAGTCAGTGCATACGCTTCAGTAATACAGGAGTTTTCCCAGTGAATGCCCATTCTGATTGGTCAGTTCCTTGACAGGTTTCACAGATCTGGACTGTCTGTAGCATTGTATGTTGAGTCTGGTTTCAACTTACAATGGTCCAGAAAAGACAATTATATGTTGAAACTATTGTATGTTGAGGCCATTGTAAGTTGAGGGATCACTGTATATGGTTTGAAAAATGGTGTCCGGTTGCATCAGTTAAAAAAAAAAAAAAAAAAGTATATGTTTTTAACTTTTCACTCCATTTTGAATAAAGTTTCACTTGTTTGATTGAAATTCCAAGAAAAAAAAAAAAACTGTGCAAAGTCAAAAACCGTATGGTGCAAACTGGATGGAACAGTACGCACATATGGTTCTGTAAGGATCTCTTTGACTCCCATGTTTAAAAAAAAATAAAAACACGTATACGGTTTAATACAGTTTTTCACCGGGACCAAAAACCGTTGTAGACTATGGTTTTGGGTACGGGTAAGAAAACTGAAAACCGTACAGGATGCAAAACGGACACAACCTGATGCATCGTTTGGCATACGGTTTTCATTGGAAAGTCAATTTATACGGTTTTCAATACGGTTCCGTACGGTTTTCACATAGAAAACGTATACGGGAACTGTACTGCAAAAACGTGGTGTGAATGCACCCTTACTGTGAGTAAAAGCCATTATTTAAACATGAAACTCAGCATGAAGGCTCAATTTTATCAATTGCTTCACATGGTTGAATGTTTTTTTGTAAACCTCTACAAGACCGGCTTTGCATAAGCATTTTGGATCAAATATTACCAAACTGCTATGAAGTAACGCTGATGACGTTAGATCAGTGTTTCCCAACCAGGCTGCCTCCAGCTGCGGGAAAACTAACTCCTAGCATGCTTATTGTAGAGAATGACTTTGTAACATGACCTGGTAGATTGATTACAGTAGTCGCACAATATTCATCTTAATAAAAATGTAGTAATATTATCAGTGTCACTTGTATAATTATTTTTTATAATTTTTTTTTTATTATTTTGTACACCCCAACCTAAAACAATGGCAGTCAAATGAAATGTGTTTCTTCATGTCAGACTGTCCATGTCTCCTGCACCATGTGTCAAATAATTGGAAATGGTGTAAAGCTTTTTAATAGAGCAATGCACACTTAATACACAAAAAATGATATATATAATTTTTTAAAATATTGAAGGATGAATTTAGTACGAAACAAAAAAATTGCGAAATTGAAAATAAAAATATATTGATTTCTTCAGTTTAAGAGGTGTTTAGTTTATATTCCGTTGACCCTGCGGTAAAACTAACAAGTAATCTTGATTGTTTAGGTCAGTATGATTACAAGGATTAAAAACTTCAAATAAAAAAGAAATTATATTCTATAATATTTTATATTATATATAGGGCATGTGTAATAGGGGATGTGCGGCCAAGGAATAATGGAAGGAATTCAGGAATGATCCAGTGATCATTGGACAGCCCTGCTTCACCAATATTTAAAGGGGTACTCCACTGGAATTATTATTTTTTATTTTTTTATTTATTTTTTAATCAACTGGTGCCAGAAAGTTAAACAGATTTCTATGAGAAAAAAAAAAAAATCTTATTCCTTCCAGTACTTCTCAGCTTCTGTGTGATCCACATGAAGTTCTTTTCTTTTAGAATTTCCTTTCTGTCTGACCACAGTGCTCTCTGCTGACACCTCTGTCCATTTTAGGAACTGTCCAGAGTAGGAGCAAATCCCCATAGAAAACCTAGACTTCTCTGGACAGTTCCTGACATGGACAGAGGTGTCAGCAGGTGGTCAGACAGAAAAAGTTCAAATGAGAAAAGAACTTCCTGTAGAGCATTAAGGATTAAGATTTTTAATCGAAGTAATTTATAAATCTGTTTAACTTTCTGGCACCAGTTGATTTAAAAAAAAAAAAAAAAGTTTTACAGTGGAGTACCCCTTTAAGCCACGTACAGGCTCTCATTTATGGGAATGGATCAGCCCGTCTACAAAAGGGCCCTATAAATAGTTTTCCCTATCTGTCTTAGATACATCTTTTGCTTCTAAGCATCGCTCACTACAGTGGCCACCTGTTTCCCCAGCTACAATCCCTTTGATTTAGCATTTAATCTCATCTACCTATTATGAACGGCCATATCATTTACAATAAGTTCATGCAATTACTATCCACGGACAGATCACTCGATCTGAGTCATCATTTATTCTGCCTCACCCTTTAGAGAGAGTCTCGTAAAAACTAGATTAAGGCACTATCTCCTACACCTTCCATTATATGCAGATGGAACAAAAACAGCAATAAAACCACAAGGGATATTTAGATGTCAAAGCGCTGGAACCTAGAAACCACCTAAACCCATATAACCTTCTAAAGATTCCTAAAAACAATTGACAGAAAACAAGGGGCCATCCCTACTTTGCCTCCTTTATTTTATCTATACATTTTGCAAGGCACACTATGATTATTTTTGTAGTTTTAAGCCCATTTCAAACACTAGGAAACTTGAATGGGCTTCCTCATGGGCGGGCTCTTCTAAGGAAAGGTCATCAATATCAGATCAGCAGGATTTTGCTGCCCGGCCCCCAGAGGAACAGAGAAGGAAGCAGACAGCGCCATACATGATGTAGTGGCCATGCTGGGTTACTGCATGTCAGCTCCTGTTTATTTCAATGGAATCTGGGCTGCAGTAACTCAGCATGGCCACTACACAATGTATGGAGCGGGGGCCACAGCTGATCTGTGGGTGTTTGCGCCCAACCAACCTGATACCAAGAACCTATCCTGAGGAGAGATTCAACACTGCTACAAACCACCTTAAAACAAAAATATATCTATACACCTTTACAAAAAAAAATTACTATGTTTTATAGTACACTATTGTGGAACTATATTGCAAATATTGTTCTTTGCATCTTGACTCCTGTGAATAAAGTTCATTTAAAAAAAAAAAAACTGCTATAAAACATTTTTTTGTCTTCTCTGGTCTCAATTGTATACTGAGCAGAGTGTTGCACGGAGGAGGTTTCTGCTACCATAAACAGCTTCCGCGCCAAAGACCCAAACATATTTCACACCCAACAGTCCAAGAGGAAGAAAATGGTTCTCTCCTTGAAGCAGCCACCCCTTTAGAGTTTAAAAAAGGAGTACTCCGGTGGGGAATTTTTTTTTTTTTTTTTATTTATTTATTTTTTTTTTAAATCAACTGGTGCCAGAAAGTTAAACAGATTTGTAAATTACTTCTATTAAAAAAAAAAACTTAATCCTTCCAGTACTTATTAGCTGCTGAATACTACAGAGGAAATTCTTTTCTTTTTGGAACACAGAGCTCTCTGCTGACATCACGAGCACAGTGCTCTCTGCTGACATCTCTGTCCATTTAAAGAACTCTCTAGAGTAGGAGAAAATTCCATAGCAAACATGCTGCTCTGGTCAGTTCCTAAAATGGACAGAGATGTCAGCAGAGAGAGCACTGTGCTCGCGATTCAGCAGAGAGCTCTGTGTTCTAAAAAAAAAAATTATAATAATAATTTCCTCTGTAGTATTAAGCAACAAATAAGTACTGGAAGGTCTAAGATTTTTTTTAATAGAAGTAATTTACAAATCTGTTTAACTTTCTGCCACTAGTTGATTAAATAAAATCATTTAAAAAAAAGTACCCCTTTAAGGCAGTGTTTCCCAACTAGGGTGCCTCCAGCTGTTGCAAAACTACAACTCCCAGCATGCCCGGACAGCCGTTGGCTGTCCGGGCATGCTGGGAGTTGTATGTTTGCAACAGCTGGAGGCACCCTGGTTGGGAAACACTGGTTTGAGGACAGACAGGTCTTTCAGGTAGCCACTTTAAAAAGTTAGCCCAACACGTGTCTAAGAAGTTACGACTAGCATTGCTCGCGAATATTCGCAATACTAATTTTATTCGCGAATATCGCATATTCACCAATATAGCACTATATATTCGTAATTACGAATATTATTATTTTATATTTTTTTTTTCACAGTACACATCACAGTGATCACCCCTCTCTGCTTCCAGCTTGTGTGGTGTAAAGAAGGTTCTAATACTACTGTGTGAGACAGGCGTACGAATTTTCGCATATGCAAATTTTCGCATATGCAAATTTTTGCATATGTGGAAATAAAATGCGAATATTACGAATATGCGAATTTAGCGAATATATGACGAATATTCGCGAAATATCGTGAATTTGAATATGGCCTATGCCGCTCAACACTAGTTACGACCTGTAAAGTCAAAGAACATTGTTTTCGGCTACATGTTTTTACTGTCCCACTATGAAGCTTCTGCTCCAATCCCCAAAACACAGATTTGTTGGAGAGTCTCCCCGTGCATCAGGCTTGTATCAGCTACAGATAAAGAACAATCCTCTTTTGTTTCAGTGGCGTTTTCAGGACATTAAGCTCATTCTAACACTACGCCAAGCAGAGAAACCAGTCAAGCTTGTCAAACTCGCTGTGACCATCTCGCTTTCTGATGCACCTGCAGGGCCAGAAACAGCGACGGTTTACTTCTCCACGTGTGCGTTTCCGATTACATCTAGTAGTCTCATTCGATAGCTTCCAGGTAGCAGGTTAGCAAACAAAGGGAAGATGTAGGGGTATAGCTATAAAGGGGTGTCTAGGGGGCCCAAGGGCTGCTCTGCCACATAAGACTACAGTATAAAAGGACTCATAGCAGGGGGGGCCCTGGCACAGAGTGCACTGGGGCCTAGGAGCTACCCCTCTGAAAAGAAGATAGGATACTGGAATCAAGATTACATAAATCCACAAATTGACTTCTTTAAAGGGGGTTATCCAGGACAAAAATGTTCTTTATATATCAACTGGCTCCAGAAAGTTAAAACAGATTTGTAAATTACTTCTATTAAAAAATCTTAATCCTTTCAGTACTTATGAGCTGTTGGAGTTGAGTTGTTTTTTTCTGCTTAGTGCTCTCTAGTGACACCTGTCTCAGGAACCGCCCAGTTTAGAAGCAAATCCCCATAGCAAACCTCTTCTACTCTGTGCAGTTCCCGAGACAAGCAGAGATGTCAGCAGAGAGCACTGTTGCCAGACAGAAAAAAAAAACAACTAAACTTCAGCATCTGATAATTATTAAAAGGATTAAGATTTTTTAATAGAAGTAATTTACAAATCTGTTTAACTTTCTGGAGCCAGTTGATATAAAAATGAAAAATAATTTTTTTTCCCTGGAATAACCCTTTAAGAAAGTCCTATTAGGCAATGTTCACACGCCGGAATTTCTGTGCAGAATGCTGCCGGAAAATTCCACTCAGAAATTCCTCATAATTCTGCGCTCCAGGTTTTGCAAAAAAAATAAATAAAAAAAATAGAACATGTCTTGTGGAATTCTGTGGCGGAATCCCGTTGACGTTAAGGGGGCTTAAAATTTTGGCAGCTTTCTGTGTTTTGATCAAGTTCTGCAAAACTGCAAAAATTCCGCAGCAATCACAGAAATCTTAGTTTTTTTTTATTTTTTATTTTTTTACATTTTGATTCTTTAATTATAAGTGCCAAACTGCAGAATTAAACAACGATTTGACCCCAAGGAGGGGTTAACTAAAACCTCTATATAAGTATGTGTTCCATTATAAAATACCTTTATTAAATTATGGTAGAGGTGAATCAAAAAACACATTTAAAAAACACTAGCCAAATCGCATCAAATGTGTGTATTGAATCAATAAAGGGGTCTGACAGCCGGACCTTTTAAATTGCTCTCCCAACGCATCAATAGTGATTTCTAAATACAAATCACAGTGGGCAGAATAGCCCAACTAGCACCAGTCCTGCGGTGCACAGCAGGGACAGTGCAATACATATACGTTTTGGAGATTCACAGTAACCACTAGATAGTCCCTATATTCAATACCATCTGAATAGAGACCCTCATCTACTGGTTTTAACCCCCCAATGAGGGTAACCAGTTAGAATTGTGTACAGTGTACCAAACACAAGTGTCATATTGAATACCAGACATAATATATATGGGTCACATTACCCGATTATGATCAACCCTTGTGTCCTCTATGGTCACTAGCACTGATTACTGTTTATGGGTACAGTTCAAACGCAGAATACAACTGGCTTAGAGCAGCCGATAGGGACTATCTTTATTGATTCAATACACACACATTTGATGCGATTGAATAGTGTTTTTAAATGTGTGTTTTTTTTATTCACTTCTACCCTAATTTAATAAAAGGTATTTTATAATGGAACACCTACCGTATATACTCGAGTATAAGCCGACCCGAATATAAGCCGAGGCCCCTAATTTCACCCCAAAAACCCAGGAAAAGTTATGGACTCGACTATAAGCCTAGGGTGGGAAATACATCATCTCCCCCCCCCCCCCCCCCCCCATCATCATCACCGCCTGTCAATCCCTTCTCAGTGGTCTTCAACCTGCGGACCTCCAGATGTTGCAAAACTACAACTCCGAGCATGCCCGGACAGCCATCGGCTGTCCGGGCATGCTGGGAGTTGTAGTTTTGCAACATCTGGAGGTCCGCGGGTTGAAGACCACTGAGAAGGGATTGACAGGCGGAGATGGACAGCCGGGACCATCCCCTCACAGCTAAAGCCAGAAACGTTTTTTTTTTTTGTTCACTCGAGTATAAGCAGAGGGGGGTGTTTTCAGCACGAAAAATCCTGCTGAAAAACTAGGCTTATACTCGAGTATATACGGTACTTATATAGAGGTTTTAGTTAACCCCTCCTTGGGGTTAAATCGTTGTTTAGTTTTGGTCACCTCTATGTGTTCAGTGGCCCTTGTTGAGCAAACTGCAGAATTATACTCCACTAAAAATCCATTTACTGCAAAAGGAACAGGTTCTTCTCATAGCAACTGGAATTTTATTGTGCTTCGTGCAACACTGAACCTGATATCTCAGTGATGACTCCTGTATTTATAAGAAACTGTTATGTTATACAAAATTTTCCAGTCCAAATTTATTTTTATTTTTTAAAAGCACAATTTTTGTCTTCTGTATAACACAGTCACGGCCGTAAATGTTGGCCCCCCTTAAATTGTTCAAGAAAGTGAAGTATTCCTCACAGAAAAGGATTGCAGTAACACATGTTTTGCTATACACATGTTTATTTTCTTTGTGTGTATTGGAACTAAACCAAAAAGGGAGGGAAAAAGACAAATTGGACATAATGTCACCAAACTCCAAAAATGGTCTGGACAAAATTATTGGCACCCTTAACTTAATATTTGGTTACACACCCTTTAGAAAAAAAAAATAACTGAAATCAGTCGCTTCCTATAACCATCAATACGCTTCTTACACCTCTCTGCCGGAATGTTGGACCAGTCTTCCTTTGCAAACTGCTCCAGGTCTCTTATTGGAAGGCGCCTTTTCCCAACAGCAGTTTTAAAGATCTCTCCACAGGTGTTCAATGGGATTTAGATCTGGACTCATTGCCGGTCACTTCAGAACTCTCCAGCGCTTTGTTGCCATCCATTTCTGGGGGCTTTTTGACGTATGTTTGGGGTCATTGTCCTGCTGGAAGACCCAAGATCTCGGACACAAACCCAGCTTTCTGACACTGGGCTGTACAGTGCGACCCAAAATCCGTTGGTAATCCTCAGATTTCATGATGTCTTGTACACATTCAAGGAACCCAGTGCCAGAGGCAGCAAACAACCCCAAAACATCATTGAACCTCCACCATATTTCACTGTAGGTACTGTGTTCTTTTCTTTGTAGGCCTCATTCCGTTTACTGTAAACAGTAAAGTGATGTGCTTTACCAAAAAGCTCTATCTTGGTCTCATCTGTCCACAAGACGTTTTTTTCCCAGAAGGATTTTGGCTTACTCAAGTTCATTTTGGCAAAATGTAGTCTTGCTTTTTTATGTCTGTGTCAGCAGTGGGGTCCTCCTGGATCTCCTGTCATAACGTTTAATTTAAATGTTGACAGTTCGCGCTGACACTGATTCTTCCTGAGCCTGCAGGACAGCTTGAATATCTTTGGAACTTGTTTGGGGCTGCTTATCCACCATCCGGACTATCCTGCGTTGACACCCTTCATCAATTTTCCTCTTCCGTCCCCGTCCAGGGAGATTAGCTACAGTGCCATGGGTTGCAAACTTCTTGATAATGTTGCGCACTGTGGACAAAGGCAAATCTAGATCTCTGGAGATTAACTTGTAACCTTGAGATTGACATTTTTCCACAATTTTGGTTCTCAAGTCCTCTCTTAGTCCATGCTTAGTGTGGCACACAATGCAAATACTAAGTGAACTTCTCTCCTTTTTATCTGCTTTCAGGTGGGATTTTTATATTGCCCACACCTGTTACTTGCCCCAGGTGAGTTTTATGGAGCATCACATGCTTGAAACAATCTTATTTATCCAAAATTTTGAAAGGGTGCCAATAATTTTGTCCAGACCATTTTTGGAGTTTGGTGTGACATTATGTCCAATTAGCTTTATTTTCCTCCCTTTTGGTTTAGTTCCAATACACACAAAGGGAATAAACATGTATATAGCAAAACATGTGTTACTGCAATCCTTTTCTGTGAGGAATACTTCATTTTGTTGAAAAATTTCAGGGGTGCCAACATTTATGGCCATGACTGTACTCCATCCAATACAGATTTTACACTGACATTCTGTGTCATAACGCAGCCATAGTGGGGCATATGTAATAAATATTGCTTTGGAGAAAGGTTTTGCACTATGACCGAGAGTCACATGTGAACAATGCGGTATACTTTATTTTCGTGTCACACTGACACAAGCTGCGTGCCAAATATTACCTCCTCTACACGCGTTCCTATGGTTAAACAAATACTGCCACAATGAAGCACTAAAACTCTCAGCTATTCACCACTCAGATTTATCAGTGTGCTGTAATGTGTATTACAGAATCACACCTTGCCTTAACTTTGGGGTTAAAGGGGTTATACAGGAAAAAACTTTTTTTTTTTTATATCAACTGGCTCCAGAAAGTTAAACAGATTTGTAAATTACTTCTATTAATTTTTTTTTATCCTTTCAGTACTCATGAGCTTCTGAAGTTGAGTTGTTCTTTTCTGTCTAAGTGCTCTCTGATGACACGTGTCTCGGGAACCGCCCAGTATAGAAGCAAATCCCCATAGCAAACCTCTTCTTCTGATACAAGCAGAGATGTCAGCAGAGAGCACTGTTGCCAGACAGAAAACAACAACTCAACTTCAGCAGCTGATAATTATTGAAAGGATTAAGATTTTTTAATAGAAGTAATTTACAAATCTGTTTAACTTTCTGGAGCCAGTTGACATATATGAAAGTGGCTCCTAGATTAATGCAATTTTGGGAACAATCTTAATTCTTCATAAACCGATGGAGAATCTCCCAGGTCCCTGCCCTAGTGAGGAACTGCATTATAAAGTGTGTTTTCCAAACAGTGCTTCTCCAGCTGTTGCAAAACTACAACTCCCAGCATGCCCGGACAGCCTTTGGCTGTCCGGGCATGCTGGGAGTTGTAGTTTTACAACAGCTGGAGAAACACTGTTTGGAAAACACTGCCATAGGAGAAGTTGAGCTTTGTGACATTGAAGTCCCATGCATTGAAAGTCTAGATAAGACCTGTTACTTTATTTTTATCTGAATCGAGACATATTAAAACATGTTGTTGTTTTTTTTGTTACTCTTTGGATTGGAATTTTATTTTTACATTTTTTTTTTTTACATTATTATGGGTCAGCCATCTTGCCTGAGGTGCTTTTACCAGCACTTCTAAATATGCTTTATAGCAAGCCACAATTGATATGTATGGGAGAGGTTTCTAGGCATGCTGTGTGTTCTGATTCTATTTTAAAATATAAAGAGTGAAAATAGAAAGTTAAAAATGACATCAGAAAATCTAACAAAAAAACTATTGATTTAAAAAAAAAATGTAATTCTTTGGAGGTCACATTCCCTTGCAGTGTATGCTACAACTATTAACACATTCTTTGCTACCTGCAAGCACACACACACTGTACCACTGTGTATGCAGCCAATAAGTCTGTATCACTGATGTGTGACAGAACAATACATAAAGTCCAACCATATGGTCTGTGATCCATTCCTCAACCACCTCACAGGCTTATTGTCTGGTTTTAGCATATGGACCTCCCCAGTTAATAAAGCCTTTAGACTGTACAGACAGTATAGAACCTCTAAAAAAAAAAAAAGGGGTAGTACTCCGGAACTGTCCAGAGCATGAGCAAATCCCAATAGCAAAACCTCTCCTGCTCTGGACAGTGCCTGACATGGTGAGGGGTGGCAGCAGAGGTCTGTGGTCAGACTGGAAAGAGCTACACAACCTCTATTTCCTTTCTCTGGGGAATCCATTTTAAAAAGGAGTACTCCACTGGCCAGCGTGGAACTAAATGTTCCCAACACTGTTTTCGCACTGCGGGTGTCAGCTACGCCCCCTCAATGCAAGTCTATGGGAGGGGGCTTGATGGCTGTCATCATGCCCCCTCCCATAGACTTGAATTGATGGGGCATGGTTAACCCCAACCCCCCCCCCCCCCCCCCCCCCCGGCAGCGTGAAACCAGTGTTCGAACGTTTAGTTCCACGCTAGCTAGGGGAGTACCCCTTTAAGTCTATAGAAAATTACATTTTAGGTGGGAGGGCCACATCTGGGATGCCATCCTATTGAGAAAACAGGGCTTCGCCAGCTTGCTTGGTGGTTTCTGTAACCATGATATTGATTGTTTATAGCTCTGTCCAATCGGTCATAGAAACTCTCCTGGTAATGGCCATCCCCATTTACAACAGGTGAGACCTCCACCTATCACACATTTACAGCATATCCCGTGGTTGTCCCCTGTAGTTGTCCTGTGGTTGTCCCCTGTGGTAACCCCTGTCCATATGCTCCATTAAGGCATGTGAACAACATAAAGGGGGGACCTCCTCGGACACCCCTAGTTAGTATTGCATGACCGTCTCCCATTCGGGCGAGCTTGAGAAGTCCTTGTATTAGAAGGTCAATTTACCTGAATGGCCGCCAGGCAATACTAAATTATCCCCCGCAGTGGATGCATTTTGAAAATAGGCCGTCTCTGATGAAACAATCCCTTCAAACCGTTGCCTAGAGTAAGGTAAATAGTTTTGCATGGAATGCGTAAAAACTAATAAAGCATACGCGACGTATGTGTGTTCAGACATGAAATGTAACCGCCACTAGTTCTACTGGTTACGTACATTATACTGTTTATCAGAATAAACCTTAAGGGGGAATTCTGAGAAGAGTGTGGAAGTAATTGACTTAGAAAGAAGGCATGGATAAAACCAGCCGACAATGTGGTAAGTCCATAAGGAAATGCACAAATTCACAAAGGTGTCTTTTAGGCAAAAGTTTATTTGCGGACTACAACTATATATAAAAGTTCAGAGATTCTTTGGGGCGTAAAACGATGAGTTACACTCATTTTTGTGTTTCGCATTGCTATACAGTGAACC
Source organism: Hyla sarda (assembly GCF_029499605.1). Classification (NCBI taxonomy): domain Eukaryota; kingdom Metazoa; phylum Chordata; class Amphibia; order Anura; family Hylidae; genus Hyla; species Hyla sarda. Next base: position 335,749,995 of record NC_079193.1, read on the forward strand.
CTTTTGAGAAGAACACCCCTTTATCTACACCAGATTTTGTGTAACAAGTTTTCAGTACACCATACATTATGCTCAGTGGCATTTTCTTTGATAAGACAACCCTCATAGAAGACCACTTTTTTGTCCAATTGTTGGGTGGTCTGCTCAAATAGGTTTCACTGTATATGGTTATACATCACATACTAGGTAAAACTGTCCACAGGCACAGATGTCTCAAGTCCCCACTGCCACTTAAAAAACACCAATACAGTGATCCCTCAACTTACAATGGCCTCAAGATACAATAGTTTCAACATACAATGGTCTTTTCTGGACCATTGTAACTTGAAACCAGACTCAACATCCAATGCTATGGAATCTGCAAAACATGTCAATGGCTGGAAGAACCGACCAATCAGAATGGGCATTTCACTGGTAAAACCCCTGTATTCCAAAAGTGCATGTACTGACCGGCTGTCTGGTAGCGCCCCCTACTGTACAGGGAGGTACTACATTTTCTGTACTACTCTTAACCAATGCCAGGGTTATCTGCTCCTTTGAACACCAGGTGAGGACGGCTCCATTTTACTTTTTTAGGACACTGTGTACTTTACAGGAGCCTGGAGAAGCTCCTGCCCTCTACATAGACCAGTGTTTCCCAAGGAGGGTGCCTCCAGCTGTTGCAAAACTACAACTCTCAGCATGCCCGGACAGCCTTTGGCTGTCCGGGCATGCTGGGAGTTGTAGTTTTGCAACAGGTGGAGGCAGCCTGGTTGGAAAACACTGAAATCGACAGATTTACAGCTCCCAGCAGATCTTTCTTACTTGTATATATAAGGACTTGCTTTATCTATATTACTTATCTACTTATTTTTCTTTAATCCTCACTTTTTCCTATTTTTTTAATGACATTTTGGGGCTTCAGAACCAATTACCAGGTTTCCATAGAGTTATGGTCTCAACATACAATGGTCGTCATGGAACCAATTAATATTTTAACTTGAGGGACCACTGTATATCAAAAATAGCACATGCTGTAGTTTGCGAGATCTCCTGCTACCGATTTTCCACCGAAATCTATTAACTCTGAATCCATCCTTATACAAGTAGGTAAATATTTATGAAAACTTTCAGAAATGGAGATAAAGGGGAAAATGTAATGATCATATGGGATGGGCCATTCTCCAGACATTCTGTTTAGAGTGAATCTACTCTAAGATTCGACAAAACAGAATCTTGATTTAGTTTTGTAAAATTCATGCCGCTTTCTAAGTGTTTCGTCTCTCAAAAGTCTAGAATGAGACTAGATCTAAACTTTTCCATGGAATATAAACACTTGGAAAGTGGAACATAGTTTTACAAGACTCAATAAAATAGACCGTTGCCTCTTATTTGGGTTCAATACATTTTACTGTAAATTCACTCAAAGGAAACTTGTCATCAGTGTCACCTATACTAACCTGTTGGTACAGACAAGTAGTGCAGGCGACACTGATGACATCCATACTTACCTGGTCCCGTTCTGTGCTCCAGTTCTCCTGCCATCTTCCTCCTTTGTTTTTGTTCCAGGCCAAATTGAAGCATGGCTGGAGCTTCCTGACATCACTGCTGCTGCATCTCTGCTGGGTCCCTCTGCTAGCAAACAGCAGCGGTGACATCAGGAAGCTCCACTAATGCTCCAAGTCCGTTCCGGAACTAAAACAACAGGAAGTTAGCGGGAGAACCGGAGCACGGAACGGGACCAGGTAAGTACCGTTGTCATCAGTGTCACCCGCTCTACCTGTCTGTACCGACAGGTTAGTGCAGGAGACACTCATGACAGAATTTCTTTAACGCTAGTCCTGTTCACTCTTTAGGCTTATGGTCTCTTAAGGCTCAATTCACATGGTGCAGTTTGTGCCTGTACTTTAGTTTTAGCCAAAACTAAAATTATCAAAAAATAAAAACAAAAAAAAATGTTTTATCTGTTTTTAGGATCCAATTAGGTATGCAAAAAGAGCACTGTGTAAACCAACTACTTTCAGTAAGGTATTGTCATAACCAGAAAATCTACATGACCCCCGGGCATGATCATAGCCCTCAACATAGATAAATAATAATTGTAACATTTTTTCATGTATTGAAGACTGTCACGTCTATACAGTGAGCAGTTATTGCTACCAAACACTCAATAGAGAAGATGTAAATGTGCAGTCACTGGAAGTTGAAATGGAACAAAGGATACGGAATAAAAGTCACCGACTGGATTAGACAATAAATGTGAAATTATTCAGTGACTGTAAACAAAGATCATCTAACATGTCTGCGTCCACAGGGACTCTGCCTCCGTAATATATTATAATTAGAGATTCTATTCTCAGCACTTTGTGTCGTCAAACACACAATAGATGCCCGATATATCCGGCGCACCATTACTCCAATTAACAGGTCTTAACTAGAAGGAAAAAAAATTAAAAATTACTGAAAAGAAAGGCAATAAATAAGGACATGTCCTCGATAATTGTGAGACCCTGGAGAGAGTGTCAGATTCCAGTCATTATCTGTGCAGATCGAGGGGGTAAA